>NC_136431.1:123144369-123146869 GCF_052849685.1 Lactuca virosa
AATGATAGATAGATAGATAGATAGATAGATAGATAGATAGATAGATAGATAGATAGATAGATAGATAGATAGATAGATAGATAGATAGATAGATAGATAGATAGATAGATAGATAGATAGATAGATAGATAGATAGATAGATAGATAGATAGATAGATAGATAGATAGATAGATAGATAGATAGATAGATAGATAGATAGATAGATAGATAGATAGATAGATAGATAGATAGATAGATAGATAGATAGATAGATAGATAGATAGATAGATAGATAGATAGATAGATAGATAGATAGATAGATAGAGATAGATAGATAGATAGATAGATAGATAGATAGATAGATAGATAGATAGATAGATAGATAGATAGATAGATAGATAGATAGATAGATAGATAGATAGATAGATAGATAGATAGATAGATAGATAGATAGATAGATAGATAGATAGATAGATAGATAGATAGATAGATAGATAGATAGATAGATAGATAGATAGATAGATAGATAGATAGATAGATAGATAGATAGATAGATAGATAGATAGATAGATAGATAGATAGATAGATAGATAGATAGATAGATAGATAGATAGATAGATAGATAGATAGATAGATAGATAGATAGATAGATAGATAGATAGATAGATAGATAGATAGATAGATAGATAGATAGATAGATAGATAGATAGATAGATAGATAGATAGATAGATAGATAGATAGATAGATAGATAGATAGATAGATAGATAGATAGATAGATAGATAGATAGATAGATAGATAGATAGATAGATAGATAGATAGATAGATAGATAGATAGATAGATAGATAGATAGATAGATAGATAGATAGATAGATAGATAGATAGATAGATAGATAGATAGATAGATAGATAGATAGATAGATAGATAGATAGATAGATAGATAGATAGATAGATAGATAGATAGATAGATAGATAGATAGATAGATAGATAGATAGATAGATAGATAGATAGATAGATAGATAGATAGATAGATAGATAGATAGATAGATAGATAGATAGATAGATAGATAGATAGATAGATAGATAGATAGATAGATAGATAGATAGATAGATAGATAGATAGATAGATAGATAGATAGATAGATAGATAGATAGATAGATAGATAGATAGATAGATAGATAGATAGATAGATAGATAGATAGATAGATAGATAGATAGATAGATAGATAGATAGATAGATAGATAGATAGATAGATAGATAGATAGATAGATAGATAGATAGATAGATAGATAGATAGATAGATAGATAGATAGATAGATAGATAGATAGATAGATAGATAGATAGATAGATAGATAGATAGATAGATAGATAGATAGATAGATAGATAGATAGATAGATAGATAGATAGATAGATAGATAGATAGATAGATAGATAGATAGATAGATAGATAGATAGATAGATAGATAGATAGATAGATAGATAGATAGATAGATAGATAGATAGATAGATAGATAGATAGATAGATAGATAGATAGATAGATAGATAGATAGATAGATAGATAGATAGATAGATAGATAGATAGATAGATAGATAGATAGATAGATAGATAGATAGATAGATAGATAGATAGATAGATAGATAGATAGATAGATAGATAGATAGATAGATAGATAGATAGATAGATAGATAGATAGATAGATAGATAGATAGATAGATAGATAGATAGATAGATAGATAGATAGATAGATAGATAGATAGATAGATAGATAGATAGATAGATAGATAGATAGATAGATAGATAGATAGATAGATAGATAGATAGATAGATAGATAGATAGATAGATAGATAGATAGATAGATAGATAGATAGATAGATAGATAGATAGATAGATAGATAGATAGATAGATAGATAGATAGATAGATAGATAGATAGATAGATAGATAGATAGATAGATAGATAGATAGATAGATAGATAGATAGATAGATAGATAGATAGATAGATAGATAGATAGATAGATAGATAGATAGATAGATAGATAGATAGATAGATAGATAGATAGATAGATAGATAGATAGATAGATAGATAGATAGATAGATAGATAGATAGATAGATAGATAGATAGATAGATAGATAGATAGATAGATAGATAGATAGATAGATAGATAGATAGATAGATAGATAGATAGATAGATAGATAGATAGATAGATAGATAGATAGATAGATAGATAGATAGATAGATAGATAGATAGATAGATAGATAGATAGATAGATAGATAGATAGATAGATAGATAGATAGATAGATAGATAGATAGATAGATAGATAGATAGATAGATAGATAGATAGATAGATAGATAGATAGATAGATAGATAGATAGATAGATAGATAGATAGATAGATAGATAGATAGATAGATAGATAGATAGATAGATAGATAGATAGATAGATAGATAGATAGATAGATAGATAGATAGATAGATAGATAGATAGATAGATAGATAGATAGAT
>NC_136431.1:127896869-128061869 GCF_052849685.1 Lactuca virosa
ACGGTGAGCATGACCATGTTTGGTAAATGGACACATATAATTAATTCCATAAGTGGCGAATTGCTAATAATTAGTCACAAAAACAATTAATTTTTGTGACTATAGTCTATCATACAGAGACACACAATTAAGTGAAATACAATCATAAGTATTATAAAGACACACATTTTGTTAAAATTAAGGACTATTCGGTATCGTAATAAGACTATTCGGTATATTTTAGATACATATAATTACGGTGAACATGACCATGTTAGGTAAATGGACACATATAATTAATTTTATAAGTGACGATTTGCTAGTATTTCGTCACAACAACAATCAATTATGGTATCTATTGTTAACCATTTAGCCACACGTTAAAAAATGATGTAAAGTAACCATTGTATAATTATAGAGACATTGAAAACCAATAAAACATAGCCAAATTTATATTAAAGCCTCTTTAATTTAATATGTATTGTTACTTTTTATACAATTTTAGACACATTAAAATAATTTAAATTAAAGTAATCAAACCCAACAATATGAAACAAAAGTAAAATTCATAATTTGATATTACTAATAATTAAAATCCAAATCCATACATTAAATTCCTAATTAAAATACCAAAAAAAAAATTGTTCTAATTTCAAGAATTTAAATAATGGTAAAAAAATCAATCACATCATAAACCAAAACCTAAACATAACTAGGCATTCTTCTTATTTGTATTGCTCCTTGTCTTCTTGAGAAAGGCATCCGATGAGATGTAAGTTGGTTTCCTTTTATTTGAGTTTTGATGTTGATGTTCTTGATTTCTGGTACCTATAACAACAACATTGAAACAAAAAAAATTGAGTACATCAAAACCTTAGTATACTACTTAATGAAGAAAATAAAGTGTAATGCAGAAAGTAGTAAACATAATTAAACAAACCTTTGACTCGGGTTGCACAAGGTATTTTGGCCATGAAACAAAACTTTTATATGCATCCTCAACTAATGTGAATTCTCCAGTTTTATGGGGTAGAAATGTTTGTTTTATTACCACTTCATCAATGGAAACTTTATAGCAATCATCTTGTAGAGGAACTCCATGAATGAATTGTCTTTCTGATGATAAGTGAATTGCACCACGAGCAACGATGTTCCTTTTATACGGATGTGATAGAGTACACTTGATTGGATACAATGATAAGTAATATTAGAATCAGAAAAAAAAGACATAAATGTATATTCAACATGTAAAAAACACTTAACTGGTGAAGGGGTTTATTTGGTGAAACGGTTGGTATGTCAGGATTGATAGTGGCAGTCTTAGAGTCAACAGCTTTTCTGGTGGGTTTTGTATTTGCCTAATATAAAGGTTTAAGACATATATGTAAAATTATATTTTAATATAAAAGATAAATTAAAAGTGTTGAAAACTGTAAAGTAAGTATAAACTACTGTTACAGATTTCATGGAAATCAATTGTGTATCGGGAGTTGCAGTTGTAGAGTTGGTTTGAACTTTCTTGGTGGGTTTTGCAATAACCTAAATAAATTAAAGTCCCAAGTGAAAAAACAGAAATTAGTATAAAAAAAAGTATATCAATGATTATCTTATAAAATGATAACATACTGGTGTTACAGGTTCTGATGGTTGCTTGGTTTTGAGACTAACAGGAGTTGTTTCACTACTTTCAACAATCTTGTCACTTGAAATACCCTAGCAAATATAAAGAAACATGGAAAATGTCTAAAAAAATGCAATTTACAAGTAACATTGAAAATACATGTTGTTAATAAGATTACTTACAACAGTATGAGACAGACTTTGAAAATCAGCTCCTTTTGCATTAAGATGAGCCAAAACTAGCTTTAGTGTTTGATCTTGTTCATTAACCTTTGTAGACAAAGCCTTGAGTTCAACATCTTTTTTCTCAAGCTCAAGTTTTCCATTATGCAGTGCAACTTTAAGATCTTTAATTTCTTCCTTAGATGATCCTTTGCTACGAGGAATATTGACATATCTGTTGTAAGTGACTCCTGTGCCGACACCCTTTAAAAATCCTCCCTTTTCCTTGCCAAAAACTAAGGTCATGGCATCCGTGCCTGGTTCAACATTAACTTGTCCTTCTTTTATCTGCTTTTCTTGTTCCATCTAGCACACAAAATATTAATAATTATTGTCCTAATAAAACTGATTAAAATCTTTATAGTAATAGTAATAAAAAAGTTTATTGAAGTTACTAGTTTATCCGCCATGAGTTTAACATCTTCATCCTTAAATACTCATTTACTTTCATGTCCTTTACACCACATAATTGACCTTGGGGGCATTTCTTCCTTTGAAATCACTTTCTCTTCAATCTTGATAAAAAAAATTAAATTGTAAACAATATAAAATAAAATTTTGTTAAGTAGCATACTATGAAGGTAATATAATGGATCGTATAGCTAAAAATAAAGCTTACCAACTTCCGCCTAAGAGTAGTATACCCCCCTCGTCCCATCCGATGAGCGTACTTTGACATCTTGCGCGCTTTGACTGTCTTTTGTGACACAACCTGTCTAAAAAAAAAAGATTTGTCAAGCACTTTTTGGTAATTTTATGATAAATGAATGAAGAAGTTTTGGGAAAAAGTTGTAACATTAAACTCCTCAGATTGCGTATATGTCACAAATTTGTTCCAATCATCTTTTTCAGTAATTATTGCCCGATATCGAATAGGGATTTCTCCAAGCTTTTTGGAATTCCCTAGATGTGGCTTGATGTAAGCTGCATACAATTTCCTTCTGAAGTTTCGTAGAAGGATACCAAGCCTATTCATCACAAATCTTTTTCCAGTTTCATCAACTTTAAAATAGCGCTAAAATGAAACAATAATGAATTTGTTAGTATTTAATACATGATTTGTAAATAAAATATGAGATGCAGTTAAAAAAAGTGAAAAAAATATTTACTGTAATCTCTTCCCAAAGTTTGTCCTTCACTTCCGGTTTTACTTTCGTCCAGCAAAGAGAACTTAATCCCACCTTCTCGCGGACAAGATCTCCCAAATAACTAACAAACACTGCATTATTCTTCCCTGTAAACTTACCGAATTCATCAAACTTCACACGTTTTTTTCTACCACCAGAATTGACATACTCGGTCTTCAGCTTTGGCAATCGAGTCAGTCCCCTCTTCCTAGGTGACCTTGTAGGAACTTTGCTTTGCATTTCTTCTTCCGAATCTGAATGGCTATTGTAGTCATTGTCATTATTTTCACCATCTTCTGTGTCCGATTCATAAAAATGTGTTCCATCATCTTGCTCATATTTCATATCATAGTCAGGCATATCCTCATGTTGTTCCTTGTTCACCTCCATGATTCTTCTGTTGACATGAAACATATGAATTAAGTTTGATTATTTGTATGTTTAATAAAAAGTATGACTAACTTATATTACATACAAAATTTCACATTACACATTTCATCGAACAGTTGGTGTGCAACAAGCACAGTAATATGAAGAATCAAAAATTTTATGTTTTATGTATAATCCCCTAATCAATACAATCAATAACATTGACACCATATACAGAGAATATACTTACAGTAGAAATGCGTGATGAATGTTGTTGAATGATGAACTGAAATATAATCCAACTGGGATCGATATAACCTAGAGAAAAACCACACAATGGTTGAAAAAAATCAAAGTCTTTCAAATAATACATTGTTAGTACGTCCTAATTTGAGGGTGGTTACCAAATTTACCAGATTTTCCTTCATCTGATGGATTGATCTTCATAGTTTTGGCGGTGAGATAGATGAATACTTCCCGCATTGATTTGGAGCCCAAAACAAAATGGAAAAAATGTTTGCCTCCCATTATATTTGCATAATTTTGATTGACGAATTCAAATTTTTTCCAAATTTTGATCTGATAGTGAACTCACACGATGAGAAGCGTAAATCGTGGTTTGGAAACATGTTCTGGCTTTTGAAACATTACTACGAGTTATTAGATAAAAATAGAAATGTTACAACTTTGGTCCTTGTAAATTAACAATTTTACGTTAGGATACAACTATATCACTATTGAAATTGAAAAATATTTAACATTTAATTATGTATATACAATGGGATAATAGTATAATAAAACGAAAATAAGAATAAGGTCTAGTTAGCGTACTAATTTTTCCGTGCGAACACTTTGTTAAGACTTTTTTTTTTATTTTATATTAAGTAAGAAAAAAAATCCATACACCTACTATAAACCCGTTTCGGTCCTAAACCCGTACCCATATTAGAAACCCATTTTGGTCCCAAACCATTACCAACACCCCTACATGACCTAATGATGGTCAACCCATACCAACACCCGACCACCTGGAAACCATACCCGTATTAGAAACCCTATTTGGTCCTAAACCATTACCAACACCCCTACATGACCTAATGATGGTCAACCATTACCAACACCCGAGCACCTGCAACCCATACCCATATTATAAACCCATTTTGGTCCCAAACCATTACCAACACAACTACATGACCTAATGATGGTCAACCATTACCAACACCCGACCACCTGCAACCCATACCCGTATTATAAACCCAATTTGGTCCCAAACCATTACCAACACCCCTACATGACCTAAGGATGGTCAACCATTACCAACACCCGACCACGTGCAACCCATACCCATATTATAAACCCACTTCGGTCCCAAACCATTACCAACACCCCTACATGACCTAATGATGGTCAACCATTACCAACACCCGAGCACCTGCAACCCATACCCATATTATAAACCCAATTTGGTCCCAAACCATTACAAACACCCCTACATGCCCTAATGATGGTCAACCATTAACAACACCCGAGCACCTGCAACCCATACCCATATTACAAACCCAATTTGGTCCCAAACCATTACCAACACCCCTACATGACCCAATGATGGTCAACCATTACCAACACCCAAGCACCTGCAACCCATACCCGTATTAGAAATCCAATTTGGTCCCAAACCATTACCAACACCCCTACATGACCTATGGATGGTCAACCATTACCAACACCCGACCACCTGCAACCCATACCCATATTATAAACCCATTTTGGTCCCAAACCATTACCAACACCCATACATGACCTAATGATGGTCAACCATTACCAACACCCGACCACCTTCAACCCATACCCGTATTAGAAACCCAATTTGGTTCCAAACCATTACCAACACCCCTACATGACCTAATGATGGTCAACCATTACCAACACCCGAGCACCTGCAACCCATACCCATATTATAAACCCAATTTGGTCCCAAACCATTACCAACACCCCTACATGACCTAATGATGGTCAACCATTACCAACACCATAGCACCTGCAACCTATACCCGTATTAGAAACCCAATTTGGTCCCAAACCATTACCAACACCCCTACATGACCTAAGGATGGTGAACCATTACCAACACCCGACCACCTGCAACCCATACCCATATTATAAACCCATTTTGGTCCCAAACCATTACCAACACCCCTACATGACCTAATGATGGTCAACCATTACCTACACCCGACCACCTGCAACCCATACCCATATTATAAACCCATTTTGGTCCCAAACCATTACCAACACCCCTACATGACCTAAGGATGGTCAACCATTACCAACACCCGACCACCTGCAACCCATACCCGTATTATAAACCCAATTTGGTCCCAAACCATTACCAACACCCATACATGACCTAATGATGGTCAACCATTACCAACACCCGACCACCTGCAACCCATACCCATATTATAAACCCATTTTGGTCCCAAACCATTACCAACACCCCTACACGACCTAATGTTGGTCAACCATTACCAACACCCGAGCACCTGCAACCCATACCCATATTATACACCCAATTTGGTCCCAAACCATTACCAACACCCCTACACGACCTAATGATGGTCAACCATTACCAACACCCGAGCACCTGCAACCCATACCCATATTATAAACCCAATTTGGTCCCAAACCATTACCAACACCCCTACATGACCTAATGATGGTCAACCATTACCAACACCCGACCACGTGCAACCCATACCCATATTATAAACCCAATTTGGTCTTAAACCATTACCAACACCCCTACATGAGCTAAGGATGGTCAACCATTACCAACACCCGACCACCTGCAACCCATACCCACATTATAAACCCATTTTGGTCCCAAACCATTACCAACACCCCTACATGACCTAATGATGGTCAACCATTACCAACACCCGAGCACCTGCAACCTATACCCATATTATAAACCCAATTTGGTCCCAAACCATTACCAACACCCCTACATGACCTAATGATGGTCAACCATTACCAACACCCGACCACCTGCAACCCATACCTATATTATAAACCCATTTTGGTCCCAAACCATTACCAACACCCCTACATGACCTAAGGATGGTCAACTATTACCAACACCTATCACCTGCAACCCATACCCGTATTATAAACCCAATTTGGTCCCAAACCATTACCAACACCCATACATGACCTAATGATGGTCAACCATTACCAACACCCGACCACCTACAACCCATACCCATATTATAAACCCATTTTGGTCCCAAACCATTACCAACACCCCTACATGACCTAATGATGGTCAACCATTACCAACACCCAAGCACCTGCAACCCACACCCATATTATAAACCCAATTTGGTCCCAAACCATTACCAACACCCCTACATGACCTAATGATGGTCAACCATTACAAACACCCGAGCACCTGCAACCCATACCCATATTATAAACCCAATTTGGTCCCAAACCATTACCAACACCCCTACATGACCTAATGATGGTCAACCATTACCAACACCCGACCACATGCAACCCATACCCATATTATAAACCCAATTTGGTCCAAACCATTACCAACACCCCTACCTGACCTAAGGATGGTCAACCATTACCAACACCCGACCACCTGCAACCCATACCCATATTATAAACCCATTTTGGTCCCAAACCATTACCAACACCCCTACATGACCTAATGATGGTCAACCATTACCAACACCCGAGCACCTGCAACCCATACCCATATTATAAACCCAATTTGGTCCCAAACCATTACCAACATCCCTACATGACCTAATGATGGTCAACCATTACCAACACCCGAGCACCTGCAACCCATACCCGTATTAGAAACCCAATTTGGTCCCAAACCATTACCAACACCCCTACATGACCTAATGTTGGTCAACCCGTACCAACACCCGACCACCTGGAAACCATACCCATATTAATTTAAAAAATGATTTTATATATTTATAATTAATTTATATATAAATTTATATTTTGTATGGTAATAATAAAAACAAAGCAAGTATGGATGTTACACTTATTTACTATTATATATATTAATGTAAATAATATATTAATGTATAATACAATATCGATAATTATTATCACAGCCGTCGTTGAAATTGCACCTCCCCTGTAGCCTGCTATTAATCGGAAGTGATGGCATGCGTCGATGTCCCTTCAGCTCCGAATGACAATCCATTTAAATCCTCCCCTTATATCAAAATCGTCATTCTTACATCTTCATTACCAACATACGATATCTTCTATTATTTGCTCCTACTCTGTGAAAACAACTCCGACGATCAATGGAAACAAAGATGAATGCTGATCCATGGGCAAATCCGAGGTTCCAACTCTGGAGTGTAAGCAGTGAACCACCGCAAAACACACCATTAGTAGAGTACGGGAAAGCAAACGATAAGAGATTCACCATTAGAGTTGTACATGGCGGGTTTTTTATAGACTATCCAGGTTAGTCGTATCAAACGACAAAAGTTAACTTTATTTCATATGTCAACATCGATTTTCTGAACATGGAGATGCTTGGTCGTTTTTCGAAAAGCTTGGGGTATACAACTATAGGTAACTGGTATTATATGCCAATCGAAGAAAACTGTGGGTTGTCAATGATTCCAATTCTAAATGATGATTGTTTGGGAACTTTCAAGATGATCGTTAGGGCACACCAATTCCGAGAGATTGAACATCTATATGTTGAACATAGGCCTGTATTTGTTCCAACCAATTTCCCCTACTTTTTGATGAACTCACCATCCGAAAGAGTTGAGAAGCTTATTCATCTGTTTGTAACAGAACACCCAATGGCAACAGTTGATGATGGAATAGCATACATCAGACATATGCTAAACATGACCATTCTAAGAGAAAAAATGGAAGATGCAATGGACATGGCGAAGGAGAATGTGATAGCATGGAAGAATATAGTGTAGGGGACCTATGTTGTACTCCATTTTGTGTTTAATACAGAGTACATATGAAACTCTTTTTTGTAAGCAATATGATGTTGTTTTGATTATAACTGTCTTAGGGGCAAAATGGGAATTAATTATAATTATAATTTTATGTTGTTATTTATATTGTGTTTCATACTTATAACTGAGTCAGTATTGTCCATGTTTTACTGCATTGTTTTGTAAACAAAGCAATGTACTTTTCAACTTATTTCCACTTTAGAGGTAACTTATTGGTTAGATTATTTAGTTTGTGCCATGTTTGTTATCAACATATGGAGATTATGCTAAAGCAGGGGTATATCCGTCAACTAATTGTTTTTATCATAAAAGAAAGAAAATGTTATAATTTCCATTAAAACTATGTTTGAGATATAAGGGTATAATGGTCATTCAGTATATATAATGAAAAGAAAAAGGAAACATCATCTAAGGGTATGCATCATCATAGTATTGTCCCTGTTTTGCTGCATTGTTTTGTAAACAAAACAATGTACTTTTCAACTTATTTCCACTTTAGAGGTAAGTTATTGGTTAGATTATTTAGTTTGTCCCATGTTTGTTATCAACATATGGAGATTATGCTAAAGCAAGGGTATATCCGTCAATTAATTGTTTTTATCATAAAAGAAAGAAAATGTTATAATTTCCCATTAAAACTGTGTTTGAGATATAAGGGTATAATGGTCATTCAGTATATATAATGAAAAGAAAAAGGAAACATCATCTAAGGGTATGCATCATCATAGTATTGATAGAAAAAAATAAGTTTATCTTGGATACATATATGATGTGCATAACTACAATTAAACAATAAGAGTGCGAGAAGAATCAGGGGTATTTTTGTCATTTGTTTTTATTTCCAATTGTGAAGGGTAATTAAAAACAATGTGCAACCACAGTTAAGTATATTGTCTCACATGAGGAAAGTATGATTGATGGTAAATGTGGTTATCTTAGATCAGTTCTATAGGAAGCAGGGGTAGTTTCGGCAAATGTTTCTCTTTTAGTTTATTGTTATGTTTTTTTCGTAAACTAATAACTTACAAACAGTCAGACACCCCAGTTGGTAAGTGTAAATGTAGTTAAAGGTATATTTTGGAATGTCATGGGTTCGAACCCCATTAGGAATAATTTTTTTCTCTTTTTTTTTTGTTTTTTCTCGATATATCCTTGATCATCCACACCTATTGCGTAGATATTAATTTTTAGACTATATGCATTCCCATCGAATCACTCTCTGCTTACTACAAACGCATTGCAACTACGTTTATAATTCAACCACGAATTGATACTTCAACATGAAATTCATACAGGTACACATACTACCTTAATTTATACAGGGACATAAAAAACAATTACCTTCAGAATATTAATCTTTGCTATTTCGTTTGGTCATGTTTCATTATATATTCTTCAATTAACAAGTATTTGGTTTCCAGTTATTGGATTTAATTGTAATGTGATCTTTTTCGTTTATGCACACCAACTGTTTGTTAAAATGCTTCAATGAATAGGAAACATATATTGCTTGTTGATGCTGTTATAAACTGAATATGGATAAGTCTTGGATGGGAGCCTACAGAACATCAGAAACGCATGTAAAGGGTGTTGCAGAGTTTTTGAAATATGCAGTACATAATTACAAGATTTCTAAAAATATGGATGCTGTAGATACCAAAAAAAAGATAAGAATTCCATGTCCATGTGTCAAATGTGTAAACCACATATCTCATTCGGTGGATGTGGTAGATGATCACCTATTTAGGAATGGAATTGATCAAACATACACGAATTGGAATAAGCATGGAGAAACAGAGGAACCACCCAGAAATTATATATATGAACATAATTTTGACATGGACACGTCATACGTTGTTGATTCGACGACCATGAACACAGAAATGCCAGCAGATGCTGCAGAAACAGTAGAGATGGTGGAAGCTATAGAAGAAAATTTTATTGGGAACCCTAAGAAGTTTAGAGAACTGATTGAAGATGCCGAGAAGCCCCTATATATAGGGTGTCCTAATTTCACAAAATTATCTGCAGTCATAAAATTACTCAACCTAAAGAGTAAGTATGGAGTATCAGATAAGTGCTTTACAGAATTATTGGTTTTGATCAAAAATATGTTACGAGAAGGTAACGAAATGTACAGTAGTACATATGAGGCCAAAAAAGCGTTCAAGGCAATGGGTTCAGGGTATACTAAGACACATGCATGTGTCAACAACTGTAAACTTTACAGAAACGAATACACAGACATGGAAGCATGTCCTACTTGTGGTAAATCAAGATGGAAGGTCGATGATCAAAAAAATAAAATTTACAAAAATATTCCTGCAAAAGTTTTGTGGTACTTTCCAATTATTCCGCGCCTGAAACGACTTTTTCAGTCTAAGACTACTGCAAAAGATTTAACATGGCACGCAACAGACAGAAAGGTGGATAATGGTGTTTTAAGTCACCTAGCTGATTCACCAGCATGGGCTGCCATTGATGACAAATATCCTGACTTTGCTAGCGAGCCAAAAAATTTGCGGCTAGGCAATTCGGCTGACGGGGTCGATGTGAATAGAGGAAATAGGAGTCATAGTGTGTGGCCTATTTTAACTGTCATTTACAACCTTCCACCATGGTTATGTATGAAGAGAAAGTTCATCATGCTTTCTTTATTGATTTCGAGAACACCAGGAAACGATATTGATGTGTTCCTAACACCTTTTATTGATGATATACAATTATTATTTGATATTGGAGTTGAAACATACGATGCATATGCACAAGAGCAGTTTAAACTACGTGCAGTAGTGTTATGGACTATTAATGATTATCCTGCTCTAGGTACATTAAGTGGTTGTCCATACAGCGGATTTCAAGGTTGTGTTGTGTGTGGAGAAGAAACACACAACATTAGACTCCCTAAATCGAAAAAGCAGAGTTATGCTGGTCATAGACGATTTCTACCGTATGTTCACCCGTTAAGAAGACAAAAAAAAGGAATTCAATGGACAAAAAGAGTTCTCACCCTCTCCAGAACCTATGAATGGGGAGGAAGTATATAACAAGGTCAAATTTATAATTAATAAATGAGGAAAGGTGTCTAAGGGAAAGGAGGCAGAAATCCAACAATCTACAAGTGGAAGAGGTGGGAAGAAAAATAAAAAAAGAGAAAATCACAGAAAGTGGGTACTTCAGATGTGGGCCAGCAAAATAATACATACTGGAAGAAATTCAATATATGGTATAGACAGCTAAGGTATTGGCGCGACAATTTGATTCCACATTGTATAGATTTTATGCATGTCGAAAAGAACGTGGGCGAGAGTTTAACCGGAACTGTGTTGAACGTTCCCGAGAAGACGAAAGATGGTTATAAAGCTCGATTGGATTTGGTTCATTATGGTTTAAAACCAGAGCTGCATCCTAAGATAGAAGGGAACAACACAACACTTCCCGCAGCAGGTTGTACATTGACAAAAGAGGAAAAAGACAAATTCTGTGAGACTTTATACAACTTAAGGGTTCCTCAAGGGTATTGTTCTAATTTTTCTAGTTTGGTGAGTCTGAAGGATAGGAAGTTGATCGGACTAAAGTCACATGACTATCACATGCTCATGCAACAATTTTTGCCCATATCAATTCGATCTATTATGCATCCACCCACCAGAGTTGCTATTACAAGGTTTTGTTTCTTTTTCAAATCAATATGTAGCAAAGAAATCATACTGGATGAGCTCGATAAGTTGCAAGAGGAATTATGTGTAACCTTATGCCTTCTTGAGAAACACTTTCCACCATCATTTTTTGATGTGATGATTCATTTAACCGTTCATCTAACTAGGGAAGTAAAATTATGCGGTCCAATATTCTTTATATGTATGTACCCGTTCGAAAGGTTTATGAAGGTTATTAAGGGGCACGTGCGAAACAAAAATAGACCAGAAGGATGCATTGCAGAAGAAAATGTTGCAGAAGAGACGATTGAGTTTTTTAGTGAATTCCTCAAAACGATGGATAGTGTTGGTATTCCCCCTGACAATCATAACACATGTGGAATTCAGATAGGTGTAGATAGTAGTTCTATTACGGACGGTAGTCCTCTATCAGCTGCTAAATCGGTAGAAGTTTCCGCAGAACTATTCAGAAAAGCACATTTCTTTGTATTGCAAAATACATCTGAAGTACTCCCGTATATCAAGTAAGTTTTTTTACATGTATGTTTTTTTTGTTATAATATTAACATTAATGTATTGACAGACGACACATGAATTTTTTGCAACATCAACACCCTACTAAACGAAAGGCACAACTAGAACAAGAGCACAATAATACATTTGGTCATTGGTTACGAAAGGAGGTATATTTATTTCATATGTGTTGTGTTTTTTGTTATGTATTTCTTTATATCTTAAATTTATTATCTAATTACAATTCAGGTAGAGAGAGAGTTAGGGGGCTGTAGAGAAAGTATAACAGAGACAATGAGATGGATTTCACATGGACCCAATAAGAACATTATTAAATACGATGTATATGCTATCAATGGATATACTTTTCGTACAAAAGCTCGTGAAGGTAAAGTTTACCAAAACAGTGGGGTTAGTGTCGTTGCAACTTACACACACATCAGTAAAGAAGTTGTAACATATGCCAAAAACACTTATTATGGTGTTTTACAAGAGACATGGGTACTAGATTATCATTTTAAACGAATTCCAATTTTCATGTGTGACTGGGTTGACAATAGAAATGGGGTTAAAAGGGATAAATTGGGGTACACACTAGTTGAACTAAAAAGATTAGGCCATGAAGGTAATCCCTTCATATTGGCCTCACAAGCACAACAAGTATTTTATGTCACAGACCCACTCGATCAAAAAATGTCTATTGTGTTCAATACACCTCCCAAAAATTACAGAGATACATATGAAGATGTAGATGAAGAATTTAGTACAGTAGTTCCTCAGAATGATAATATATTGCCACGTGTAGACACACTTGAGTTGCAGAAGGAAAATGATTATTTTCGTACTGATTGTCATGGTATTGTTATACGTACGGTATGTGTTTCTTAATGTCATGAATTACATTTGTAGCGATAATATTTTTCCTTCTTTTAACATTTAATGATCTTTATTTTTTATTGTAGAAGGGAAAGGCCAAACCTTCATCCTAGCGTTACGTGGAGAATAAGAAAATGACAAAAAATGATGATGTACTTTCCTTAATATTTTTTTACCATATTATACCATCAAACTATTCTGGTGTAATATTGTTATAACTCAAAGTTATTTTTTTTTTCAGTTTTTTACTATAATGGTGGATGACATGTTATAACATAAACTCCATGTTATAGTAATGTACTTTCGTTATGCAATGTTAGACAAAGTTGTATTCTTTTCATTTATTTATCATACTATTCTGTTAAAATAAGTTGTATTCTTTTCATTTTTAATGGTTTCTGATCTGGTGCAATTAAAAGAATAGATGATAAAAAGAGCAATTTGATCATTTCTTATAGCTCTTATTCAACACAACTATATTGTTATTTGTTTTTGTTTTTATTATTTTTAGTTTTTTTTAGTTTTCTTCTGAAATTGTTTCTAACTTTACAAAACTGCAATTCATTTTTTTTCATTATTTTATACAACCCTTTAATTGCAAAATAAGCAATGTACTTTTATAAAATGCCATGATTTAACTTTTTGTTCATTTTTAATTCTGCCAAATGATATCAAAGATAATTATGGTCAAATTTAAGAGTCTTTCAAATACAATAGTACAACCAAAATAAACATTACATATGTGTCTATATATAGCTGTAATCGTAACTAAATGGTACCTACACACACAATATTTGTTTCTTCTTAAAGCCAATTCATAATATTTTGACACACATAATAAATGATACATGACCATAAGTAACCAATACTAACTTGTTTTAATTTCTTGCGTTAACTAAGTACAACTAGTACAGAACCTCCCTATGGACACACAAATATTTAGTGTGACCATATGTATCATCTTTTAGCTACTTTGTCTGTTATGTGGCTAAATAGGCACCAGGTAACAAACACACATAGAAATAACTCATGTCACGATACGTTAATCTACTGTCTCTCATAAAAAAATTATGACAATCTTAATCGATACCTGTGGCTGATTGTGACTTATGGCCTCAGTGGTCGAGTGTGACTAATATTTGTCATATTTGGTATAATTAAGTGTGGTTAAAGTTTTGATTTTCTATATAATGGCCACACAAAATAATTTAAATGTATCCAAAAACAGTCTCTAAATTTTTTTAGTGACCTTTGGCCACACTTTTAATAAAAAGTGTCACAGGCCGTTTTTCAGAAAGTGTGACCGTAGATCATTTTTGTACTAGTGTTTCCTAACAATCGAACTAATATCTTTTGTTCCTGGAGATGGGTGACTTAATCCGCGAGATGACTACCAAATTTGCCAAACTGGAGAAGTTCGAAGGTGTCGACTTCAGGCGTTGGAAGAAGAAGATGCACTTCATGCTGACTACTCCAAGACCAGCAGAGCCTGTAGAAGGTGTTGTTGAGATGGCTGAAGAGACAAGAAAGTGACAGAAGTGGGACAATGATGACTACATCTGCAAAGGTCACATTCTGAACGGCATGTCTGATGCATTATTTGATATCCATAGTGAAGCCTTGTGCGCCAAGGAGTTGTGGGACACCCTTGAACTGAAATACATTACTGAGGATGCTTCTAGCAAGAATGTTCTGGTCAGTGACTTTAATAATTATAAGATGGAAGATTCAAGGTCTGTCACTGAAAAGTACAATGAACTCCTTGGCATATACGGTCAGTTTAAACTGCACTGTATGAATATGGATGAATCCATTGTTGTGTCCACTATCATTGACAAACTGCCTCCGTTCTGGAAAGACTTCAAACATAACTTGAAACATCAAAAGGAGGAACTGTCATTGGTTCAACTTGCTAGTCACATTCGTATTGAAGAATCTCTTCGTGCGAAGGAAAGTGACAAATCTGAAAAACCCAAAAGAAAAGTTGAACCTGGACAACCCTCGGTTCATATGGTTGAAAACAAACCAAGGAACCAGAACCACAAAGGACATGGAAAACGTAAGGAGGAACATGTCCCAAGCAACTCCAATAAAAAGAGAAAGGATCTGGTTTGTTGGAGGTGCAATCAAGTTGGGCATTGCAAGTGTGATTGTCGTGTGAATTTGGGCAACAATGGTGCTGGAAACAGTGGAGCCAATGGGAAAGTGAACGGGTCTTCGGCCCAAGTTACAGGAGGTCAGTTTTTGACTAACTTTGATAATTCTAATCATAATTATGTTTATTATGTTTCATTTATCCCTGAATCATTCTATTTGCAGGATGATGATGTAGCTTGGTGGATCGACTCCGAAGCAACGAACCATGTATGCAAGAATAAACGGATGTTTGAAACATTAACTCCGGTTGAAGATGGGTCGGTGCTGAAAATGGGAGACGATTCTTATATTCCTATTTGTGGTTTTGGTGTCGTGTGTCTTGAATTTACTTCTGGAAAGACATTTAAGTTATTTGATGTTTTGTTTGTTCCCAAGATTCGCAAGAATCTTGTTAGTTCTAGTTGTTTGAATTTTGCTGGTTATAAACAAGTTATTGAGTCGGATAAGTTTGTTTTATCCAAGGGTGAAATGTTTATTGGCTTTGGATATTTAAATAATAGAATGTTTTGTTTAAATATTGTTGACAAATTATTACCTGTTCAAAATTCTGCATTTGTATCTTCTGCTTCTAATGTTGATAAATCTATGCTTTGGCATGTAAGATTAGGTCATGTCAACTTTAGAAGGATGCATGAGATGTCAAAAGATGGATTAATTCTAGCCTTTGATATGACATCTGATAAATGTAAAACATGCATGCTTACAAAAGTGACAAAACAACCCTTTCTTAGTGTCACTAGAAATTCAGCTGTTTTGGAACTTGTACACAGTGACCTGTGTGATTTCCACTCCATTCCTTCTTTGGGAAATAAAACATATGTGGTCACTTTTATTGATGACTGCACTCGGTTTTGCTATGTGTATTTGTTGCATTCTAAGGATAAAGCCTTCGATAAATTCAAAATATACAAAACCGAGGTGGAATTGCAATTGGGCATTCCGGTTAAATGTCTCAGGACTGATTAGGGAGGTGAATAGATGGATCCCATATACTTCCAATAAGTGGGTATCATTCATGAGACCACAGAACCTTACACGCCCCAACATAATGGTATTGTTGAACGCAAAAATCGAGTTTTAAAGGAAATGGTAAACTCGATGTTGGCTTACTCGGGATTGAGTGAAGGATTCTGGGGAGAGGCCATGTTAACGGCCTGCTATTTATTAAACAGGGTTCCAAATAAAAGGAACAAAACAGTCCCATATGAACTTTGGTTCAAGAAAAAGCCGAATTTGAGTTATTTTCGGGTTTGGAGATGTTGGGCAGTTGTAAAACTCACCGATCCCAAAAAGAACAATTTGGGAGAACGTGGAATTGATTGTATATTCATTGGATATGTTGAACATTCCAAGGCATATAGGTTTTATGTAATAGAACCTAATGATTCGGTTTCGGTTAACACTGTTATCGAATCACGAGATGAAATTTTTGATGAGATGCGGTTTTCATCGATTCAAAGGCCTAAGGATCTGACTTTTGGTGCTTTTAAAGAGCAAAATTCAGAAATTCAAGATGGTGGTAATGTGCAAGAACCACAAGAGCTTCGTAAAAGCAAAAGAGGCAATATTGCGAAAAATTTCGAATCCGACTTCCAACTGTATTTGGTGGAAGGTTCAAGGGATGAAATTAATCTTGAATACTCTTATTGCTATAGTATTGAAGATGATCCTAAGATTTATCAAGAGGCCATAGAGTCTCGTGATAGTGCCTTTTGGAAGGAAGCAATTGATGATGAAATGTCATCAATTCTTGAGAACAACACATGGGTGTTGTCTGATTTGCCTTCAGGTTCTAAACCACTCGGTTGCAAATGGATTTTCAAAAGGAAAACGAATGTTAATGGGACTATGGACAAATTCAAAGCCCGGTTAGTCATTCAAGGTTTTAGACAAAAACCCGGTATTGAGTACTTTGATACGTATGCTCCGGTTGCACGTATTGCTACTATTAGATTGTTGATTGCTTTGGCAAGTATCTACAATCTGGTTATTCATCAAATGGATGTGAAAACAGCGTTTTTAAATGGTGATCTTGATGAGGAAGTTTACATGAAACAACCTGAAGGTTTTATTATGCCCGGTAAAGAGCATATGGTTTGTAAACTTGTCAAATCTTTGTATGGGCTGAAACAAACGCCTAAACAATGGCATCAGAAATTTGATGAAGTTATTTTGTCCTCTGGTTTCAAGACAAACCAATGTGACAAATTTGTTTATAGTAGATTTGATGATGCTACTAAAGCTGGGGTGATCATTTGCTTATATGTAGATGACATGTTGATTTTTGGTACCGACCAAAATCAAGTAGATGAAACAAAGAAATTGTTATCATCTAAGTTTTCTATGAAAGATTTAGGAGAGGCTGATGTAATTCTTGGAATAAGAATTAAAAGGATGAACAAAGGTTTGGTAATGACTCAAAGTCATTATATTGAGAAAATTCTCAAGCGGTTTAATTTTACCGACTGTTCTCCTGTGAGTACTCCTATGGACCCAAGTTTGAAATTAATGCCAAATAATGGTGTTCCTATTTCACAGTTGGAATACTCTAAGGCTATTGGTAGCTTGATGTATGCCATGACAAGTACCAGACCTGATATTGCTTTTGTTGTGGGTAAGTTGAGCAGGTACACTAGTAATCCTAGTGCTCAACATTGGCAAGCAGTGAATAGAGTGTTCAGGTATCTCAAGGGAACCATGGATTATGGCTTGAGTTATATGGGAAGTCCTTCGATTTTAGAAGGTCATTTGGATGCAAGTTGGATAACCAACATGGAGGACCATTCCTCAACTTCTGGTTGGGTATTCTTGCTTGGTGGAGGTGCCATTTCTTGGGCTTCCAAGAAGCAATCTTGCATTACAAACTCGACAATGGAATCTGAGTTTGTTGCGTTAGCAGCTGCTGGTAAAGAAGCAGAGTGGCTAAGGAATTTAGTCTATGAGATTCCTTTGTGGTCTAAACTGATAGCACCTATCTCTATCCTTTGTGATAGTCCAGCCGCTTTGGCTAAGGCATATAGCCAGGTTTATAATGGCAAGTCTAGACACCTAGGTTTTAGACATAGTATGATTAGAGAACTAATCATGAATGGTGTGATTTCGGTTGAGTTTGTCAAATCGCAACAAAATTTGGCAGATCACTTGACTAAAGGTCTGACAAGAGAATTAGTGCACAAGTGTGTAATCGGGATGGGATTAAAGTCCATTTAATTCTATAATGATGAGACACCCAATTCCCTCCTAATATAATGTTAGGAGTTGAATTCAATGTGGAAAGCTCATACTTATAGATTGGAACACATGAAGTATTCATCCCAGGTATGTGTTCGGTTCTGCATGTTAGCCAAGTTGAAGTTTAACTTCTTAATAATTCCTTTGATAAATGTATATGCAGATACATGGAAAGGAGTTACCTACGTGATTGTGAAGTGTAGCTGCATTTCAAGAGGTTATGGACTTGACCTTGATACGATCATGAGAGGATTGGGACACACGGCTTTATAATAGTGTCAAGTTGTAATTTGCTAGAAATTCAATAAACTAGTATGTATTTTACTTTCTGGTATTCAAATGGGTTGATGGGTTCAATTCTTAGAACACCCTGATTCTCGAGTATTTGCAAATGTATGATACTAAGTGGAAATTCAATCGTTTCGATATTTTCATTATGTACTAGTTTGGTTTGTTTGATAAGGTTATGTTTGTTCAAGGGTTACACTAAAATGGTGGAGGATTGTTGGTGATTTTAGTGTCACCATGTCATTTTAAGTAACTGGAACTAACATGTGAGCTAAGGGGCTTCATAGTTTGTACTCTAATATATGTACGGGGTTGTGCGGAGTGCACGCATGTATAAGATCGAATTAGAAGCCGGTTCGACGACTAGTCGAGGGTCCGGGGGCAGCGCCCCGGGTCTGGGGTTTCCAAAAGGGCAGCGCCCCTTTGGCGGGGTCTAAGGGCAGCGCCCCTAGCGGGGTCCAAGGGGCAGAGCCCCTGGCTGGGGTCCCGCTGAATCCTCATTAAATCCGGATTAACATTACTTGCTTCCAAAGCAACTAATGACGGCCCAACCTAGTAAAACCCTAATATCGTTTATTATATAAACGACTCTTCTTTTCAGAAGAGGGTTATGATCTCAAGCTCTCGTTTGATCATACTTTCACAGAATCCTCTAGCATATTCACTTATGATTTCTGTGCCTAGAATCGTAAGTGTCCACTTGGATTATCCTAGGCTGAATTTCTTGTAACCCAGGCATAGGGTAGAAATATCAGTTCGGAAAGTGATATCACGATCTAAGTCGATATCCAGATCTCCAATACAAACCCTAAATTTCCCAACATCATATAAATTAATCACCCACACACCATTTCCCCATCTCACACTGTCTCTGTAGGTATACCACTTGATATTACCTTGGTGCCCAAGGTATGAACTGAACAAAGAAAAAAAAGAACAAGAACGATGAATTAATTGGTGAACTTTATTGCTGGAAAAAGTTAATTTTAACATCCTAAACATTAACCTTATTTATACTAATAAAACTAGAATCCTACTCTACTACCAAAACTAGGAAAAACAACCTTCTAGAATCAAAGTTATCCTAATATAATAATACTTTCCTTATTAACTAACTGAATAATCCAACAACCACCCCCTTAATCGGTTTAGTCATAGCACTCATTCATAGCAGTGTTGAATCACCACCTTCTGGAACCATCCCGACCTTTCCCGGACACCCAACCTCCATCTCGGTCACTTCCAAAGTCTTCTAACAACCCGTTTTAATTGTTGATGACACATGTGACATATACCATGGCATCCCGTTGGACATGTTCATTAACATCTAGACTTTTCCCAGATTCCCGACCTCTCCACAGCCAGATCCAAAGCCATCCGATTTGAACTCCAACTCCATTATGTTCACAGCATGTAGTTTTTCCAATCACTTCCTTTGTTTCGATCACCGATGTTCAAAGAGGCATTTCCACCGACTAAGAAAACAAAGCCACCCGCTTCACCGTTTTATTTCAACCTGCCAAACGAACTGAATCCAAAGCCACATGCTTTGACGGATCCTTTATGCCCGGTTTTCATGCACCTATTGTGGTCTCCCCTTATCACGAACAAGTCGATGTTATGTGAGGCTCCACTCTATCATGTTGATAGCTGGAGGAAGAAGGAAAATGTCACATCCCCAAACCGGAACGGCGGAAACGTTCGGGGGCGGAGGACGTCATGTTTAGTATCACAAGACATGTATCATAGTAATCAAAGTAACAAACAACCATTGTATTAATATTAAAGTGTTTACAAAGTAGTGATTCACAAAAGATTGAATCCAAAAGTAAATAACAAAACAAGACATGAAGCTACTATGTTCCATCTTCTGAATCCCAGCACTCGTACCTGTCTACTAGTTACCTGAGAATACAAGTTATTTTGAAAGAGTAGATCAACATTTAAGTTGGTGTGTTCATAAGTATTTTAGTGATGTATTAGTAAGTTGAAAGTTCCTTTAGAAAAGTTCGCCTGTTCCTCCAGAAGATCCTATACCTTCTGATATGATGAAAGATAAGAATAATTGGCTCTACAATGCTTTCTATGAGTACTAAATGAATATAAGTTATATAGAATACAGATCAAACAAACAATCGATTGTGTGAATCTGCCATAAGCCCACAACCAAACAAGGAACAGGGAATGAGGCGGAAGTCACACATCCCATTGTTTGTTAGATCTTTACTGTATATAACCCTGTTGCATTCATTTGGTACTCACAGAGTTAATTTTAGTAGTTCCTTTATATTTGATGAAAACATTCTTTAAGAAAACCCTTATTTATTTTATGTAAAAATGGTAACCACTATAGTTCCTTCTATAATCACTTAGTTTATACTAGCTATATATAATCTAATATCGAACAGATAGTTAATTGTGTGAATCTGCCCTAAGCCCACAACCAAACAAGGAACAAGAAGTAAGGCGGAAAGCACACATCTAACTATCTATCGGATATTACATATATATAACCTTAATGTGTAAACTAAGGTATTATAGAATTAACCATTTAATGTCCTTTAAGTTATACTGGTTTAATAAAATGGATTAAACCTTTCACTAATAAGTTTCTAGTTTAGTTTACTCAATGGTCTATCTGAAAGTATGTTTTTGTACTAGAAAACAGTGTATTGAATTTTGTATACTGTGACCTGACCTATACCTGGTACTCCTTATGATTACTTGGTGTATACGGAATATATATATAGTCATGATCGAATAGATAGTAGACTGGGTGCATCTGCTCTAAGCCCACAACCAAACAAGGAACAGGAAATGAAGCGGAAGGCACACATCCTACTATCTGCTGGACTCGATTAATATATATATCCCTAATGTATCTACAGAGGAATAATAAAGTTAGCATTATAGGCCCCCTTCTAACTGAATGTTCATGTTATGAATAAGTTAGGAGGCGTTGTTCTAATATTTGGACAATTACTAGAAGTAATGAAATCTTGTACTCTTAATGCCTCAGTCGATACTACTGTGAGTTTTGTGTATATTTATGTCTTTTATTTATTATTGTCCGGTACTTTGTCTATGTACCCTTTATAAATAATTCCTGTATCATACCCGTGTTTGCTAACCCTGGTACGTTGTATTTGTACCTTTGTTAGCGTAAACCCGGTATGCTGTAACATACTCGTGTGTTACTAACCCTGGTACGTTGTATTTGTACCTTTGTTAGTGTAAACCCGGTATTCTGTATTATCTCGTGTTTGCTAACCCTGGTACGTTGTATTTGTACCTTTGTTAGAACAAACCCGACATCGTGTTTGCTAACCCTGGTACGTGGTATTCGTACCTTTGTTAGTACAAACCCGGCGTGATGTATTACCTTAATTTGTTATAAATAATGAGTTAAAGATACAATCTCTTCCTAGGATACTAGGAATATATAGTATAAGTGTGTAATTCATGATTAGCTCTTCTGTTATAGTTATAGTATGTTCCTCCCTGTACTAGTTATAGCATGTTTCTCTCTGCACTAGTTATAGTATGCTCCTCCCTGTACTAGCTATAGTATGAACTCTCTGTAATAGTTATAGTATGCTCCTCCCTGTACTAGCTATAGTATGAACTGAACCCCTAAACTATACCTATTATAGTTTACTAGTATGTTTGTTTGAATTGTTACTACCTTGAAATAAAGACTCATTTATCTACCAAGTTATGATTGTACTTTAAAAACGGAGTTTTATAAACCATAAAGTAACATAACTTTAAAAGAGTTTTTGCAATGATTTGATCACTTAAAAACACATAAGCAATCCTTAAAAATGATGTTTATCACAAAACATTTACACAATTATCATTGTGTTCAGCTTGTATTCCCCCCTTAAAAGCATTTAAAACATTTAAAAGATTGATTATAGGGGTATGAACTCACCTTATGTGGGTGATTCAATTGTAGCTTCGCGTAAGGATGAGAAGTTCCACGAATGAATTCCCGAGACACAAACGAGTCCTAAATGACATATAATGGTATATATAGGCATGTAACTAGTGTTTTACACAACTAACATGCAAGAAAACAACCTTAGGGACTAAGAAACACTTGAACTAAGTGTGATAATCACATGTGATTGATCAAAGGGGGGTTTTAGGCCACAACATGGAGTGTACGGCCAAGGTGTGCACGGCCATGGAGTGTACAGCCGTACACTCATGGTAAAACATGACAAAAATGGGTGTTTGATCCATGGGGAAGCTAGTATGACAAGTGCTCAACAAAAGGATGAATAAAGCTTTCATTTTGGAGGGCTTTGAGGTGTGTACGGCCGTACACTCTCCAAAATGGATGTATTTTTGGGTCTTGATTCAAGGGGGTTCAAGGTTTCAAGTGTTCTAATGGATAACTAGCACCTAGCAAGAGTTTAAAGCCTTAGATTATGGACTTAAAAAGGGTATACGGCCGTATATAGAGTGTATGGCCGTACACTCTTGATGTTCTTGAGTTTTAAAGATGTTTCATGGATGAAACATGAAGAATCAGGGCTTGGATCAAGTGGTCTTTCAAGTATAACAAGTTTAAGGATGAAACACTTACGTTTTTGAGGCTTTGGAGTGTTATTGGACGAAGCTAGTTGAGAGAGAATGGAGTTGTTTTCGGCAAAAGAAGGAAGAAATGAAGAAAATGAAGTGATCTTATATATATAGGAGGTCGTGTACGGCCACATTGAGTGTACGGCCGTACACCCATGTATACGGCCGTACACTCCTCTTGAAGGAGTGTATGGCTTGAATACAACTCGATGAACTGAAGATAACATATCCCTATACCCAATCCTTAAGTGTATTAGGCTTAGAACTCATAAAACTATCCTTATCAATGCTAAAAGATAACGTAAATGAGTCTGACTCTCAATTGATTCGCTGGACTTACAAGGGAAAATTTTTTGGGTTGTCACATTATCCCCCCGTTAGATGGAATTTGGTCCCGAAATTAGCTTTCTGATCAGTACTACTGGGGTTGAGCTCCTCTGATTGGTAGAATACCCACTCGTAGACCTGGGCAACTTTGCCCTTACGCTCATGATAGGATTCTTACCTGGTCCATCTATCATTACCTCGTGTATACAAGTCGTATAAATTAAGATTAGTAAGATGGTAGGATGTGCGACTCTGCCCCAGGTCCACAACTAGACAAGGAACAGGAGATAGGGCGGAAACACACATACTAAATCTGCATAATCATAATTATATACTACTCTAACGTATACACTTAATAGTGATAGGTGGGCTGTATTCGTCCTTAGCCTCTGTGCTTGAGCTTGATCTGTTGAACGAGTGGTATTACGGGAAAGTCTGCTGAGTATAAGGTGGCAAGGTTTCGGAGGGCAAGGTACTCCTCGCATGAGTACTTCGGGGTTTAGAAAACGAGGTAGACGATTCCGAGGTCTGGGTCGGGCTGTCGTTACTAATGACGAGGGTTTCGTTGATTTGACGGTCAAGGTGACAGAAACATATGAACTTAGTATGGTGAGGACCACACAAATCCATGACGAATGATGACAACGGACCCTTTACAGAAACAAATGTTAAGCCGATTTGAAATAAACGATTGTTATTCGGTGGTGTATCCCGAGTGTGTTCGACAATGTACTCTGTGTAAACGTTCTAGTGCTTTCTGTTTTCTCCTTGATATTACCATTGCCACAAATCGTACCGCAATGAGCGAGTACTAATAGTGCAAGTGTTTTGATAACTAGTGTCAGTACTTTATGTTTCGATCCTCTTCGGTACCTCTATGATCGCCTGACATATACAAGTTATGTATAATTAAGATGAATAAGACGGTCGACTGAGTAACTCTGCCCTAAATCCACAACCAGACAAGGAACACGAATTAAGGCGGAATCACTCACTCTAAGTCTGCAAAATCTTAGTTATGCACAACCCTAATGTATATTCTAAGCCATCATAGTTTCCCTGAACGGATCTTTAGTTCTCTTGTGAATGTTGTGACTCGTTCAGACGAATGAGTTATTATAATTACTTTTAAATGTTTTTCCCCAAGTTTTAATCTTATATAAATATAAATTAAATTTTAAAGTAATTTTATTTAGAAGACGTACCAAAATCTCAAAAGAGGGCTCCTTCGTTGCTCCTTTATGTCAAGTCATTAGATTCCTCCTTCTCCTCCGTCACCTCTCTCTGTTGGGCAGTCTCTCTTGGCATGTTCCATTTCACCACATGCATGGCATACCTGAACTATACCAGCATCGGTGGTTGAAGTGATGTGCTGAGTCGGAGTTCTGCAGAAGCTAACTCCTTCGTCATTTCTCTCTGTTGGACATTCCTTCCTGAGGTGTCCAGATTCGCTGCACTTGAAACAAATCTGTTTTACTTGGGAGATTGGCTGTGCCGGCGCCCTGCAGAAACGGGCAGTGTGCCCCTTTCTGTTACAATTTCTACAGTGTAACTCTCGGCAGGCTCCATAATGATGGAAGTTACAATATTACATTTTGGGCGATTCCCCGCATATTGTCGTCTCGGCGTTGGCGTGTCAGGTTTGGCAACTGCTTTTGCAATTGCAGGGGTGGTTACGGATTGTCGTCTCTTAGTAGGATCTTGAGCCGACTTTTTCCCCTTTTTACCCCAGAACTTTCATTTCTTGTTCTTAGGTTTGTGGTCTGGGGTGTCCTTGTCAACCGACACTCACTGGTTCCCTTGATTGTTACTGTGATTAGTATAACTAGCACCATTTCCGCTCCCTGACGTTATTAGCATTGAAATGTGCCATGACGGCTATCACAGCAGCTGTGACCGCAGCCTGAAAAGTAGCGGAGTCTATCTGCAGAATTGGTGCCTCGCCTGTTGGTTGGTTTCCTCCTTGTGAAGACATGATTCTGTTGCATGGCAAAGAATGATCTCGTGAGTAATGATGGTCATCACTAGATGTATCCCATCAACTAAAATGTATTAAACAATTTCACGCTTTGTTGGACTACTCTCAATATCTCTGTCAACATTTCTGAGATATGTCCATGATAGTAAGTTGAAGTGGGTTTTGTACGAGTGATATTTGAACTAAGTTATCCTTGTTTCCTAGTGTATCTGGTTCTGACCTTCTCAAGGTTCTGAAAAACAATTCATAATGGGAGTCTATATATAAAATAAACTTTATGAATTAGAAGTGGTTATCCTCGAATGAATTTCTGTGAACTGAATATCAGTTACTGGCTGCATGAAAAGTAATAATCTTAACACATAGTGTGAGTAGTGTATTCACTAACTCACTAAGTCAGATAAGGTTATTATTTATTAGTGTGACACATAAGACGTTTTGTTTCTTCGGCTGATCCTTTTCATAAAACTTCTCATGAACCTGCTCTTGTTCCTCCTTGACTCTTCTGCTGACCGCTACGAGGAAGTGGTTACATCTATATGGGTTTGTCGTGCGAGAATGGAAGTGTCTAAAGAATTCATGAGTTTAAGTGTAACATTATGGGGTGATCATTTCCAGGTCCTCCTATAATTGCGCAATGTATATAGGTTGTATATAATTTAAGATTAAATAGACCTTCGAATAAGTGATCCTACTTCAAAACCACAACCAAACAAGGAACAGGTAGTGAAGCATAGATCACAAATTCTAAGTCTATAAAATCTCAATTATATAAAACCTTGGAAGTATACACTCCGGAATCATAGACCTACCAGAAGGGTCTTTTAAATTCTCACATAAGTTGTTTATAGTGCCTAAAATACTCCTATAGTATTTTAATGTATTGAACTTGATATGTTTTATACTTGTTGTTTCCTTATAGTATCATAAAATACTCCCATAGTATTTTAAATTTATGTACTGATCTAGAAATCCCTTGAATGGAGTTAGGTAAGTTTTAAGGCTGTTGTAACACCACATCACTCCCAAACACATGTCAGTCACATCTCAAATAAATATAGTTGATCAGGCTATATTGATTCCAGATGTGATTACATAACTGTCCAGGTTTGACCGCAGTGTTCAACCTTTAAATACTTCTGTTCTGTTCTTCTTGTGATACTTGTTCTAGTATGTATATATGTATAAGCAAGTATGTATACTTTTGTAAGGTATTGTTATACCTTTAAAATATATTATTATCCAGAGCACTTCGGCCCCATTGTATTTATAGTTGTATATCTTTTATATGTTGATATACTTAGTTCACTATAAACAATGCTCTGATACCAATCTGTCACACCCACAAACCGGAACGGCAGAAACGTTTGAGGGCGGAGGACGTCATGTTTAGTATCACAATACATGTATTATAGTAATCAAAGTAACAAACAACCATTGTATTAATATTAAAGTGTTTACAAAGTAGTGATTCACAAAAGATTGAATCCAAAAGTAAATAACAAAACAAGACATGAAGCTACTATGCTCCATCTTCTGAATCCCAGCACGCGTACCTGTCTACTAGTTACCTGAGAATACAAGTTATTTTGAAAGAGTAGATCAGCATTTAAGCTGGTGTGTTCATAAGTATTTTAGTGAGGTCTTAGTAAGTTGAAAGTTCTTTTAGAAAAGTTCTCCTGTTCCTCCAAAAGATTCTATACCTTCTGATATGATGAAAGATAAGTATAATTGGCTCTACAATCCTTTCTATGAGTACTAAATGAATATAAGTTATATAGAATACAGATCAAACAAACAATTGATTGTGTGAATCTGCCTTAAGCCCACAACCAAACAAGGAACATGGAATGAGGCGGAAGTCACACATCCCATTGTTTGTTAGATCTTTACTGTATATAACCCTGTTGCATTCATTTGGTACTCACGGAGTTAATTGTAATAGTTCCTTTATATTTGATGAAAACATTCTTTAAGAAAACCCTTATTTATTTTATGTAAAAATGGTAACCACAATAGTTCCTTCTATAATCACTTAGTTTATACTAGCTATATATAATCTAATATCGAACAGATAGTTAATTGTGTGAATCTGCCCTAAGCCCAAACCAAACAAGGAACAAGAAGTAAGGCGGAAAGCATACATCTAACTATCTGTCGGATATTACATATATATAACCTTGATGTGTAAACTAAGGTATTATAGAATTGACCATTTAAGGTCCTTTAAGTTGTACTGGTTTAATAAAATGGATTAAACCTTTCACTGATAAGTTTCTAGTTTAGTTTACTCAATGTTCTATCTGAAAGTATGTTTTTGTACTAGAAAACAGTGTATTGAATTTTGTATACTGTGACCTGACCTATACCTGGTACTCCTTATGATTACTTGGTGTATACGGAATATATATATATATATATATATATAGTGAAGATCGAATAGATAGTAGACTGGGTGCATCTACTCTAAGCCCACAACCAAACAAGGAACATGAAATGAAGCGGAAGGCACACATCCTACTATCTGCTGGACTCGATTAATATATATATATCCCTAATGTATCTACAGAGGAATCATAAAGTTAGCATTATAGGCCCCCTTCTAACTGAATGTTCATGTTATGAATAAGTTAGGAGGCATTGTTCTAATATTTGGACAATTACTAGAAGTAATGAAATCTTGTACTCTTAATGCCTCAGTCGATACTACTGTGAGTTTTGTGTATATTTATGTCTTTTATTTATTATTGTCCGGTACTTTGTAGATGTACCCTTTATAAATAATTCTTGTATCATACCCGTGTTTGCTAACCCTGGTACGTTGTATTTGTACCTTTGTTAGCGTAAACCCGGTATGCTGTAACATACTCGTGTGTTACTAACCCTGGTACGTTGTATTTGTACCTTTGTTAGTGTAAACCCGGTATGCTGTATTATCTCGTGTTTGCTAACCCTGGTATGTTGTATTTGTACCTTTGTTAGAACAAACCTGGCATCGTGTTTGCTAACCCTGGTACGTGGTATTCGTACCTTTGTTAGTACAAACCCGGCGTGATGTATTACCTTAATTTGTTATAAATAATGAGTTAAAGATACAATCTCTTCCTAGGATACTAGGAATATATAGTATAAGTGTGTAATTCATGATTAGCTCTTCTGTTATTGTTATAGTATGTTCCTCCCTGTACTAGTTATAGTATGTTCCTCTCTGCACTAGTTATAGTATGCTCCTCTCTGTACTAGCTATAGTATGAACTCTCTGTACTAGTTATAGTATGCTCCTCCCTGTACTAGCTATAGTAAGAACTGAACCCCTAAACTATACCTATTATAGTTTACTAGTATGTTTGTTTGAATTGTTACTACCTTGAAATAAAGACTCATTTATCTACCAAGTTATGATTGTACTTTAAAAACGGAGTTTTATAAACCATAAAGTAACATAACTTTAAAAGAGTTTTTGCAATGATTTGATCACTTAAAAACACATAAGCAATCCTTAAAAATGATGTTTATCACAAAACATTTACACAATTATCATTGTGTTCAACTTGTATTCCCCCCTTAAAAGCATTTAAAACATTTAAAAGATTGATTATAGGGGTATGAACTCACCTTATGTGGGTGATTCAATTGCAACTTCGCGTAAGGATGAGAAGTTCCACGAATGAATTCCCGAGACACAAACGAGTCCTAAATGACATATAATGGTATATATAGGCATGTAACTAGTGTTTTACACAACTAACATGCAAGAAAACAACCTTAGGGACTAAGAAACACTTGAACTAAGTGTGATAATCACATGTGATTGATCAAAGGGGGGTTTTAGGCCACAACATGGAGTGTACGGCCAAGGTGTGCACGGCCATGGAGTGTACAGCCGTACACTCATGGTAAAACATGACAAAAATGGGTGTTTGATCCATGTGGAAGCTAGTATGACAAGTGCTCAACAAAAGGATGAATAAGGCTTTCATTTTGGAGGGCTTTAAGGTGTGTACGGCCACACCAAGTGTGTACGGCCGTACACTCTCCAAAATGGATGTATTTTTGGGTCTTGATTCAAAGGGGTTCAAGGTTTCAAGAATTCTAATGGATAACTAGCACCTAGGGTATACGACAGTATATAGAGTGTACGGCCGTACACTCTTGATGTTCTTGAGTTTTGAAGATGTTTCATGGATGAAACATGAAGAATTGGGGCTTGGATCAAGTGGTATTTAAAGTATAACAAGTTTAAGGATGAAACACTTACGTTTTTTAGGCTTTGGAGTGTTCTTGGACGAAGCTAGTTGAGAGAGAATGGAGTTGTTTGCGGCCAAAGAAGGAAGAAATGAAGAAAATGAAGTGATCTTATATATATAGGAGGTGGTGTACGACCACATTGAGTGTACGGCCGTACACCCATGTCTATGGTCGTACACTCCTCTTGAAGGAGTGTATGGCTTGAATACAATTCGATGAACTGAAGATAACATATCCATATACCCAATCCTTAAGTGTACTAGGCTTATAACTCATAAAACTATCCTTAACAATGCTAAAAGATAGCAGAAATGAGTCTGACTCTCAATTGATTGGCTGGACTTACAAGGCAATATTTTTTGGGTTGTCACAGAAAATAGGAAGATCACCCTGCTTTAGGGGGACTTAAGTAGATTCCCTCATCTTTCGCAACTCCTCGCTAATCATTCTTGTCCGATTAATGTAAACACAACCCTTTTATTTTTCAGCTTTTTGATCTTTCTTCCTCGCTTATCAACGTCTTATTCTCTCTTTTGACAACCCCGACCTCTTTAATCAAGCTTGTTCCGAGAGCACTCTTCCACCGAACGACAAGACAAGGTCACAACCACGTTTACCGTCTTCCGTCACCCGCAAAACGAACCAAATCAAAGCCATCCACTTTGACGTCTACCCGTCCGTTTATTCCGCGCCTCCGGTTAGTCTCTCGTTAACTTAGAACAAGCCCGATCAAGAGAAATCGTGGCTGCTTGCTATCAAAAACTGAATCACACCCCCTTCAACTTAACCCAATTCCGGCTATATCTGCCTCACGGCGAAAGGCTACGCTTTTCTTGAAACCGACTCTCAAACCGGCCTTCTATGTCTTCACGAACCCTAGGCTCTGATACCAAGTGTAGGTATACCACCTGATATTACCTTGATACCCAAGGTATGAACTGAACAAAGAAAAAGAAAAGAACAAGAACGAGGAATTACTTGGTGAACTTTATTGTTGGAAAAAGTTAACTTAAACATCCTAAATATTAACCTTATTTATACTAATAAAACTAGAATCCTACTCTAATACCAAAACTAGGAAAAACAACCTTCTAAAATCAAAGTTATCCTAATATAATAATACTTTCCTTATTAACTAACCGATTAATCCAACAGTCTCAACGGCTTCACCTCCATCTCCCTGTTAACATTCAACAACAATAAATACCCAATAGATCATCTACTGAGAAATAAAATTGTCCTACGCAAATAAGTAAAAACACATACAAGCGAAATCCCACTCAAACCACATGAAAATTTTAACCAAAGTCTAGCATTATAGGCTATGGGAATACCACCACCACATCACACAGGGGCGAAGCCAGAATTTCGGGACAAGGAGCATACATCATAATAAGATAATAACTTGTTTTGATTATATAGTTAGTTTAAGATTGGAGGTTATTCTCTAAGATCATGAATAAAAAAAATATAATTTACTTATCCAAAATTAAAATATAATTGTTTTAAGTTCAATATTAATAGACTCTTCTATATTATTCTTTTCACATTGGGAGACATTTTTATAAACATCTTCTATAATAATATTATTAACATATTGTAATTGTAGTTCATAAACATTTTCTTTTTGTTTGAAAAAAAATCAATGGTTCTTTATATGCTCCGGACTAATTTACCTCATGATTATCATATTACCAATCATAATAAAATTATTAATTATAAATTGCAAAAATTTAACATGTTAGAAAAGTGAAAGGTTTTCTATTACTAATTAGAAAATGAAATGCTGGTATATGGTAGCAACGACATCACCTTCTTAATTACAACCAAATCCCCACTGTTAATAAAAAAGGCACTAAGTTTCAAATATTAAAATAAGATGAAAGGAGCTTTGGGCTTTATTTACCGAAATAGGCCCTAAATTTAATAATGGGCTGTGTATTATGTCCAATACTATATTAAATAATTGAAAGACTTGGAGGGGGCGCAACATCCGGCTGCCCCAATACCGGCTCCGCCATTGACATCACATCGTGTTTATGTCATATATAAGAAACGCGATTTCTCGTATCGTGCTCGTGTTCAAAATTCGACACGCTAATAACACGATAAAAACACGAAATTAACTGTTTGTGTCATGTTCATCTTCGAGTATATATTTAGTAGCATTCTATGTTGTATTGTTATTATATGTTATTTTCTTGGTATTACTCGTGTTTGTCGTATGTAAATTATTTTTTACAAGAACATACGTTATGATATTATGCAAATTGTTAATTGTAGCTATTTTTTGTAGTGTGATGGTGTTTTTCGTTTTTTCGTGTTTTTCGTTTTTGTCGTCTTTTTATTGTGTCGTGTTCGTGTTAATAAACAACAACGCAATATCCTGTCGTGTCATGTTCGGGTTAAGAAAAAGTAATTTGTGTCGTGTCGTGTTAGGCAAATATGGATGACTGCCTGAATTGCCACCCTATATATATATATATATATATATATATATATATATATATATATATATATATATATATATATATATATATATATGGGACGGTTCACTTGATATTAAAAAAACTAGTGATCTTGATATTCAACCTCAACCACATATTTCTCATTTGCCGTTCTAACGCTCCAGCATACCGGCATCAGCGGTGTATGCCTAATCATAAATGATTATATGGAAGAAAGGTAAAATCATATATGATTATACATATGTGTATATTCACGGATTGATTAATCATATATGATTATAACGGTTGACGATAGAAGAGGTGGTGGTGGCAGAGGTGGCACTACTATAAATAACGGAGGTGACAGTGGTGGTTCGGTTGGTGGCAAAGGTGCTGGTACTGGTGGTGGTGGTGGTAGTTGTGGTGGTAGGAAAGGTGGGGGAGGTGAAAGGAATGAACGACACTACATAATCATTTATTATTATAATTTGTTTTTGGAAACGGCAAACGAATTAAGTGGAGCCTACTCACAATATTCCAACGAGCACCACGGGTTCGAGCTCCTTTACAGGGCAAACCCATCCCCCATAGGGATTTCCAGGGAAAAATTCCCCACATGTGGCACCACAAGAGGTAGTTTATGGGAATAACACTCCCAGCCTCACGCCCCACATGAGTATAAAACCCGGTGCATCAACCCAGCTAAGCTGGACATCACTTGCATTTATTATTATAATTGACCCGCCCCGCCGGTACTCCAGAAGGTTAGAGCGGTAGATGTGAATTATGTGGTTGGGGTTTAATCTTAAGATCTCTATTTTATTTTGAATCGCAACGGAACCTACCTTTCTCTCTCTCTCTCTTTATATATATATATATATATATATATATATATATATATATATATATATATATATATATATATATATATATATATATATATATATATATATATATATATATATATATTGTAACACCCGGAATCCAGAAGGCTAATTAAGGTAAGAAAATCTCCAATCAAGAGGGCAACCCGTCGAGTTCAAGGGTGGGAACTCGACGAGTAGGAATTTGTCACGCGTGTTTTTGGAAGACCAACTCGACGAGTTGGAGGGGACCAACTCGACGAGTTGGACTGGGTTTGGGAAACCCTAGATTCGGGATTTTGAACCCTATTTAAACACCTTAATCCTTTTACCTTGGCCTCATTTCCAACCTCCATTGTCCTAACCCTAGATCTCGAAACCCTAATGCTATTGTGAGTGTTTGTGAGCTATTTCAATTGTTTTAGTGTGTGTTTTGAAGCCATTGGAAGAAGGAGAAGATTGAGGACACAAGAAGGAGTTGTAGATCTAGAAGCTTTGCTTCATCCAAGACATTTTGCTGGTATAAAGCTTGAACCTTGCCTTGTAGTTGATTAGATCTCTTTGTTGGGGTTAAGTTTTGGTTCAAATGCTATGATTCTTGGGACCTGGATGTCCCAAATGGAATTACACTTCAGATCTAGTGTCTAGAGGGGCTCTCATGGCATAAAGGTGCCAACTTTATGGCCATGGAAGTCCCATGCAACCTCTAAGCTTCTATTTTGGCCTTTCTAGCTCTAAATGGCCATGCATGTGGATAAATCTTGAAGCTTTACGAGATCTTCTTGTCCCTAGAGTCCAGATCGATGACCCCATGGTCTATCTTGCAGCTTTGGTGATGTTTGGATTAAGACCTTGACCTTTTTGGGTTAGGGTTTGAGCTTAATCCATTTAGGAAATGTATTAATGGGTAAAGTTGGAAACTTTACCCTTCTAGTAGCAATTCCAGTCTGGATTCGGAGTATAGAGTGTAGATCTAAAGAATAAGGGCTTAATGCATTAAGAAATGCTAACAGACTTAAGAACTAAACGAGTTCATAGAGAAACTCGACGAGTTGGGTCGAGGAATCCCGATTCTGTTAAAGGGAAGAACTCGACGAGTTCATGGAAGAACTCGACGAGTTCATGGAAGAACTCGACGAGTTGGATCACGATTTCACAGTTATGTGATTCATGGGAACTCGACGAGTTGAAGGGCAAACTATGACTTGGATGTTGACTTTGACCTTGACTTTGAATTTGACCAAGGTTGACCCTGGAGGGTTATGAAGTATGAAATGGGTTCAAAAGGGTTTAGTGGACTCCATATTTGGACAAGTGTAGGTGAGGGGTAGAATGGTCTTTTACCCCAGTGACGACTTATGGCTATGTTATGAGAATCCCGAACTTAATTAGTTTGTATGATGACTAGCAGCACGGGGAGCCGAAGGATCAGCAATTCGGGGATTTGCCAGCTAGCAGCCAGAGAATTATCCGTGGGATTAAGCTTTACGAGGCGAGTTTCCTCCTGTAGGAACGGGTCGAAAGCACCAATGTCGGCCCGTATACGTATGATTAAATTTTTATATGTATGCTTTTCCAGACGAAGGTCCGATGTCAGGCGGGTTCTTGGTGTTATTTCAAGGAAGTGAATCTTGGTGAGCAAGCTTGATGTGGCTTTGGGGTTGTAGATCCAGAACCCTCATTCTCTTGGGAAGCTTCAGGAGGTTTAAAGTTCTTATCTTGATTCCTTCTCATGCTAGTTTGAGTTTAGGGCAAGATTTGAAGCTTTTATGGTGTATTAAGTTATCCTTGTGAGTTGGAGCCACTCCAGGAGCTTGGAGTGATAGATCTTGCCCCTTCTGATGTTGTTAATAAAAATGCCATCTTAATTGTGAGTATTTGAACAAGCATGAGTTTGATCCCTTATTGTGACACTTGTTGGACAAAATCAGATTTTGGTTCCCATTAAGTCATTCAAAAAAGTAAAGTTGCCAACTTTATGAGTTATGGACTTAATTCGAAGGTTTCCTGAGATTTGGGGGCTAAGTGCTTAATGAGTTAAGTCAAAAATGAGTTTTTTTTAAGGACGCTAATACGTCGCGCGTAATGTGCAGTACACCCTACGTACAAATTTTTGTCCCCGTCCTAAATCGTTGAGCGTACTCCGAGCGTACAAGGTGTATGCCGAGCGTACGCGTCCAACATGCAGTTATGGAGTTCAGACCTTTTTGGACTTTGGAGCTTGGGTCTTGGGCTTGGATCGAGTTTTTGGGCTTATTCGTTGAAGTGAGGTTTTATTTTATTAAGTTGGTAATAATTTATTGGGTTGCCTTATTGGGCCTTGTGGTGTCATTTCGGTTTTGGGTTATTTTTAGGCTTGGTTGCTTGGGGCATTGTTGGACCATCAGAGAACAAGTGTTTTGGATTAGAGAGAAGTTAATCGGCTTTAGGGTAAGGCCCATGTAAGGGTTTGGGTCCAATTTGGAAAATTATGCCATAAGCAGGCTTTGGATGATTATTTGGTTTGTGGGCCTTTTGATTGTGAGTTTGGGCCTTAGTCTTGGACCAAACTAGGTGAAGGGTAAAATGGAATTTTTACCCCCCCCCCATTTATGGATTGTTGTTTTTGGGTTTGGAAACCCAATTTTTAATTGAATGTTTTCATGTTTGTTAGCGCGGAGATTCCAACGGATTTGCAGTCAGAGATATATTTGTGGGTTCAGCTGTCGAGGTGAGTCTCCTCACTGTACTATGGGTCTAAGGCACCGATGCCGACCCATTTGGTTTATTTATTATAGGAAGAACATGGGGCTGGCCCTTGGCATTTTGTATGAAAGACCAGTGTGACAACTCGAAATTCCTATCTGGTACAAATCTTTCAAAAATGTAAGTGTTTCTTCTCTTGATTTGTTCATACAACACTTCATCTAGTAGTTATACATGATTTCATCCATGAAATCTTCTCTTTTTCATAGATCTTCATGTGTTCTTCATTTCACCAAGAACACCAAGAACACACACTAGTGTTTTTGCCTATAAGTAAGTACACTCCTCCTAACTAGTTATTTACTTAGAATACTTGTTAAACCATTGAAAAACATCAAGAATACCCAAGAACACATGGGTTTACGGCCAAGGCAATCTCCTTGGACCGTAAACACCATAAGGTGGTGCATATGTGCCATCATTACCTTCTAGGGCTTGGGTATTGGACTAGAACCTTGCATGCATGAGCTAAAGACCTTAAACCACGAAATGGTAGGAGTTACCATGGGTTTACGGCTGTAAACCCACTTGGACCGTAAACCCAAAACCGTAAACTCCATGGGAGTTGGTCCATGAACCGTAAACCCTAATAAGGGGGCCATATGAGCCCTAGTCCCTTCTAGAGCCTTGGAACCAAGTCTAGATCACTTCTTTGAGGAGTATAGCACCTTAAACAAGCAAAAGAATCAAGCACACATGAATTTACGGTCGTAAACTCATGGGGTTATGACCATGGGCCGTAAACTCTAAGAGTTGGTACAAATTGTGCCACTATTACTTCCTAAGGCTTGGACTTGATCATAGGATGCTTAAACTTGACTTGTAGGACCCTAAAACACACAATGGTACTAATTACCATGAGTTTACGACCATAAACTCATGGGGGAAATGACCATAAACCGTAAACTCATGTGGTGTTACCATATGGGCAGTAAACTCCAATGTGAGGCCATACTCTCTTTAGATTCAACCCTTTGGTACTCCTAGCACTTGAATCAAAGTGTTTTCCATGTTCTAGGGTGTCCTTACTTGATTAATTAGTTGTTAAATGACTAATTAGATACATATATGTGTCATTTCATGTTAAATAGGATCCGTGTGTGTGTTCAAGTCTTCACTTGACACTTAGCATCATATTCGACACTTTCATCCAAAACACTCACTGCAGGTGAGTTCATACCCCTTAATCAACCTTTGAAATGATTTTAAATGCTTTTATGGGGGGAATACAAGTTGAACTATTAAGTTATTATATCAATCACATATGATTAATAACTGTCAATCAAATAGATTTTTGCATGTTAAACTGTTTTATTCAGCTAAAGGTTTTCATATATTACTTTCAAATCTCTTTTAAAGTACTATAATCTCTTTTTTTAAATTACTAAACTTTTATCAAAGTCTTTTCAACTTATATTCTTGTTAGATTCATGTCTATATAGATATAGTTATATAAGTAGGGTTTGAAGGACTTAGGACTGATAGCCCGCTTTATTTTCTGTTCCTTGTTTGGTTGTGGACTTAGAGTATCCGGTTATTTGTCCGAGTGTCGTTGAAGTCCTAGTTATATATTATATATATCTGTTTAGATATTAAAACTCTTACTCCAGTTCAACGCCTTTGGGTAGCAAAGGTACCTAGATAACCTCTCAAGTAAACTATAATAGGTATAGTTTAGAAATCAACAATAACTTTTATGAGGAGAAACTAGCTATATCAATATTCTAAAACATGTACTTTTAGTAAAAAGAAACGTATATAGAAATCAAAACACGAGATACATCCTCATGACGCGGATTTCACCGTTGTCGAGTTGGTAACTAGAGTCTCCTGGAGGGAGAGCGGGCATTGTGTGTATAGATCTATACGGGACAGACCATCCCACATCCCGACTGCTAGCTACAGTCCTGGCCGACCAAGCCAAGGGGTGACAAATGTCACATTCATTTCGACGCCAGCAGGTCGTCGTGTTTACATCCGTCAATCAGTATGGTTACGAGTATCTTCACATTTACCTTATAATTCGTGGTCTTAAGGTAATTAATACCACGATAGTTTCTACATATAAAACTACAGTAATACAATATTTTCCCTAATACATTAACTTGGAACGTTTTTGATATAAAACGATAATGTAAAACTATATTTTGATAATGATAGTAACATTCGGGAAAAATGCACTTTAAACACAAAACGGTCGAGTCTTGGAGGATGACTACTTTTAGTAGAGAAACTCATTCTTTTAAACCTGAAACAGTCGAGTCTTGGTAGAAGACTGATTTTAGTAAAGGAACTCATTCTTTAAAACATGAAACAGTCGAGTCTTGGTAGAAGACTGCTTTTAGTAAAGGAACTCATTCTTTTAAACATGAAACAGTCGGGTCTTGGTAGAAGACTACTTTTATTAGAAAATATAGGATTTTCTGGAAGAAATTCAAATACATCAGAAACTTTTATCACGTTCATCTAATGAGATTATTTTGAGGAAAAACATGTATTTATATCAATGTCATTAAAATACTTATGAACTCACCAGCATTAAAATGCTGATACTCTCTTTCAAAATAACTTGTATTCTCAGGTTGTCAGTAGACAGGTACACTCCGGGAGCTTTTGCGAAGTCAGCATTGTACCGAGCTGCACCTTATGTTATTCTCTATATCTACTTTGATGTTGTTGCTAAATGTAACCTATGTAAAAACTTATACTATTAATGCAATGGTTGTTGTACTTTGATTACTATACTGCATGTGTTGTGATACTTGACATGACGTCCTCCACCCCAGAACGTGTCCGCCGTACCGGTTTTGGGGTGTCACAGATTGGTATCAGAGCATTGTTTATAATGAACTCAGTATATCAAATCATAAAAGATATACAACCTATAAATACAATGGAATAAAAACACTCTGACCAAGAGTTATACTTTAAAATATAACCATATTTTACAAAAGTATAAGTACATCCAAAATAAATATACTAGAACAAGTTGTTGGATAAGGTGTCTAAGTCCATAACTTATTTGGTATATACTTGACCCGACCCGACATGGTCCATTTGGGTTGCACTTCACCCAAACTGTTTATAGATAATTTTATGAGAATTGTATACTTACAATTTATTAATATATTATAAGTTATAATATATTAATATAAAGTCATGTTATTTAATTAGTTTTAATCTTGAATTAATTATGAATTAATTTAGTGATTAAAAGGAAGACTAATTAAATCATGGGCTATTATATTTATATGGTGTGGGCTAATACTCATTTGTTAATGGGCTAAGCTTATATGGAAGTCCATGGATGATCCATGGAGCTTTTAACCCATGGATCCTTGGAAAAGAAAAGACATGGGTTATTAGGGTTTCACCCTAACCATGCACACTATATAAACAAGCTCATGTTGCATGAAATAACACGCTAGTGTGTGTGTAATAGTGGTGGCCGATTTCTAAGTGTTAGTATACTCTCTCATACATTTTCCAAGTTTGTGGTGATTTGTGATTTCCATTTGAGGCATTCACATTATTGGTGCTTGGCTCTCAAACTCCAAGGAATCAACAATCAACAAAAGGTATGTAATTCATCTAGTCCTTTTATGTTTAAAAGTACCCCATGCCATGCTAGATAGGTTATAAACCTTGGAAAATAATATTTTGCATGTACCTTAGACAAACATAGATCCAAGGTTTATTAGGGTTGCATGTACACTTAGGAAGTGTTAGAATGCTCAAAACCCAACAGTGGTATCAGAGCCTAGGCTTGTTTGTTTGATACTTGATGCAAAATAGTGATAAAAAGTCGATTTTTTGCTGTCTGACTGATGAACTCGCCGAGTCCATGGGGGGACTCGCCGAGTTCATGTCTAAACTCATCCTACTCGCTAAGTAGGTTCGTGCACTCGGCGAGTAGGAGCCTCAGAATGCAGATTTTCGACTTTTGCTGCTGGAAATGGACTAGAAACATTACCCTAAACTGTTTTGGTGTTTTAAAACTTGTTTTAGTTGGTGTAATGGTTGTTCTAATCTATTTACAATAGCTTATATCAAAATTTCATGCTTTGTATGTGTTCATATAATTCTTGAAACTTTGATGATCATGTTCATGTTCTTATGAATTTAGAAGATGATAGGAATTATTTGCTGAATTGTTTAGGATTAATTCTTGATCATTTATGTGTTTTAATGGAATCCATAATTTGTCCTCAAGTTATGGATTTCCAAAGGTCACTTCTTTTAAACACACATTTAAAACACATAAGTTACATAAAATGAAGAGTCTTCATTTTTATGAACCTTTAATTCATAAGTTATGAAATGAAAAGTTTTGGATAGTTACAAAACTTGCCCTCAAGTTTTGGAATTTGTAAAGTTTCACACACTTTAATAAACTTTAATTCCAAACCCTTAGAGTTTTAAAAGTTAAAATTCAACCTTTATACTATTTATAACATTAATGGTTAATTATTATATATATGTATAAGATCAAGTCGTTTTACCGTTAGTAGGCCTCATTCACGAAGCCGGTCTATAAGGGGGGTATAAGGTTGTTGCCTATAAAATGGCAACTTAATGGGTGTCCATTCTCACCCACCGCTTCCTTGATCGGTGGAGGGTCGTTAGCCGAACGGGTAGGACAATGACTTTAAATTCTCATTAAAAGTATAATGAATATTATAAAGTAACTAAACCTTTTATAAATTCCCAATCTTAGTTACTTTAGGAAAATGTGAATATGGTGCTAACCCATGAAATTCACACTTTGTACCTCACCAAGTCGTTGGTGGAGCGTGTGTGGTTAACCGGTACACTAACTTGGACTAGTAAGGATCACGAAGGGTGACTTAATGTTTATCATAGATCGGTGGAGCGTGTGTGGTTAACCGGCACATCGATTAGGTGATAATATTAAGGGTACCAAGTGAGTTTGCATGGTTATTCACACCTTGTTTTGTGATCCTCGGCATCCCAGTCACAAAACTTGAAGGGCACAATCGAGATTGAAACATGCCATTGAAAAGTTCAATGAATCTCAAAAGATCTAGGAGTTTCAAATCCAATTAAAACCTAATAAATTATTTCGTTTTTCATGGTGGAAATTGGTGAATCGTCATTCACCTACCTTCAAATATTTTATAGCTTGGATTACGGCATCCCTCTTCCAAGTTATAAAATATTGTGTTGGGTCCTAGCCTTAATATTTCATATTTGGTGTAATATTAAGGACTTGAATCAACTAACTTGATTTTCTCCCATTGTAGATGTCTGGTTCAGACAACTATGATCTTTCCAAATCGCTTGAAACAAGCTTTCCTCCTGAAGATGATGTCCCTCAACATCATGCTTCACTCCCCCCACCTCCTCCATTTATTCTCCCTGACCCACAAGCCCGAAGACTTGAAAGGTTCAAGATCACTCAAGCTCTACTAGAAATGAAACGTAAAGATGGAAGACCTGTGTGCACTTATGTCTTAGGAATGAAGTCACACATAGACAGGTTGAGAATGTTGGGTGCTGTTATTTCAAGGAAGTTTGCTGTTGACTGGGTTCTTCAGTCACTTCCTGAGTCATATAGTGAGTTTATTAAAGACTACCATATGATAGATCCCGACATAACCCTAATAGATCTTTCTTATTTGCTTGTTGCTGCTGAATCAGCAATGATTTGGCGCAATGGTCAAGCAAATATTGATGGAAAATCTATTTCTCAAACTTCCATGGACATGGACAATGGTAACATTGGAAGTCCAGAAAAGCTTTCTCGTCCCAATGGAAGGGGATCGGCCTTGGTCAACCCGGTTGACTAAAAGGTAAAGGGAAAGGCTAAGTCTGTGATTGTCTCGTGTACCATTCCCAAAGAGTCTATATGTTTTTATTGTCATGAGAAGGGACATTGGAAGCGAAGCTGCCCTGAATACCTGAAATATTTGAAAGCAAGTAGAGACAAAATGTTTGACTCGGCTTCAGGTAAGTCCACTATCTAACTTTGTTAAAGTTCCTAATTGTTGATTCTTATTACATGATGTGACTAGGTTGCATCTTGATGTTTAGCAGGATCGAGCAAAAGGAAGGTTAAAAGAAGAGTGTGTTGAATCTGATCACGAAGATGGATTTCTATCGCATGGTTCGAGGATCGGATTTTTGAGCCACTACTTAAAAGTTATGATAGATTGCTAAGAAATATGTAATAGCATAGTTTTCATTTAAAGTTGCATTGTAAGGAATATTTTTCCGCATTTTAATAAAGAAATAAAAGTTTTGTTTAGTTTATTTTATATTATATCCCCTTACAATGGCATTTATGGAAAATTGATGTTTGTATGTTTCTAGCAATATTGGAAATATGAGTTTGATTCTCTCATATGTGGTAGTGTCTGAATTTACCAAATGAGGAAAGGTTCTCATCACCCAAGCTTCAGTTAGACAGAAACTTGGAATCATACAAGTTGTATTGTATGATGAATGAGAATTTTCATCTTTGTAAAATTGAGACTAATTCATTGATCACATGCATATGTCAGTCAATTGAAGGACTAAGGAATTAGGCACACTGGGTGTGTGCTGGTCAAGGTCCACCACAAAGATCAATTCGTCATGATTTACTAAAGATTAGTAAATATGGTTATACTTATAAGGTTAAGTATAATTCTGTAACATTGGAAAAGTTTCAATGTATGGCAGAACGGATGAGAAGAATCAAATTTGGCAGAGAGATAAAAAGTTTCTCAAATCTGAAAAGATGGGAGAGTACTTTAGTATCATGTTTTATGATCATCTTAATGATTATGAAACCATATCACAAATTCATACTCTAAGGACATCTTAGTGCATTGTTATGACTAAGATGAGGGGTCGTGAATTGTTGGAATGGTAAAAATCAAGAAGATGGATCATACTTCGTTCCAAAAATAACTCTTAGAGTCATAACTCCAAGATTGTAACATTGAGTGACATAAAGTAAGGTTTAAAACACTTATCAAATGTAGTGTAAAATGTTTTCTACTCCTGTACATTTGAAATTGGTAAGTTGTGATGTCTTGGATAAGACAAAGACCAACTAAGACCAATTGTGTGAAGCGTTTATCTTGATAAGAGTCCGCACTATTCCTTGAATATTTGTTTTGTCAAGGAATGGTTCTTGACTAGGGAAACTAATATGTCAAGAGGACAGTGGGAGTCTTAAAGATCCTGAAAGGATTTCAAGATTTAATCAAGAGTAAAACCTGAGTTTTATCACTAGCACACGACTTAAGGTTTGAAACCTATTAAGTTGACATAATTCTTGTTTCTGTGTATGTTCCTATTAAGTTGTCTATGCATATGAGTTCTGTTAGTTCTAAACTGTATGCATAATAGCTTGGAAGCATTGGTGGGCCTTGTGCTACCAGATGACAAGAAATTAAGATTGAACAAGTTCAATCCATGTAAGGCTGAATTTGTTACTAACCTTGTCTTGTGATTATGGTTTTGACAAATTCACATGGATAGAAACTCATACACTATAAAATCTAAGTGTCATAAGGTTTCTCTCTGATTCATGAAAATGATGGTGAGGAAATGCTTTCACTAAGAAGATTTTAAGTAGATAGCAATTGTGATGTTTGCATTCTCAAAGACGTTAGTGGAGCGTGTGTGGTTAACCGGCACACTAACATGGACTTGTGAGAAATGGCAAAAGTCTAAACAATTAAGACTATGATTACGACATCCCTTTTCATAGTTCTGGAAATTGTTTAGACACACATGTGAGCTATCTAAAAAAGGGTGTACGAATCTAAATTTCAGAAGTCCAGCTGATTTCTGGAAATATGTCAGAGCTAGTGGGAGCATAAGTGTTATGCTGATAATCATCATGTTAGTGGGAGCATGATTATTATGCTTAGTGTTGCAAGTTAGCAATGTTAATTATAGAAAAACAAAAGTTTCAATTCGTAATGTTGTAGGGGTTGAAAAAGTTGTTTTGCTATAATTAAGGGAGAGGAAATTATACTTCATTTCAATTCTAAAAGCTTAGATTGAGTTTTTTAATCATCTTTAGTCAAGGATATATATATGTATTTTATGTTGGAATGGTTCAACTTAAAGAAATTCTATATATATTGCGTTTTCAAAAAAAAAAAAAAAATTCGATTATGATTACAGCATCCCTCTCCATAGTTAAATTTTGAAAACATGGCAAATAAAAAATATTGTAGCAAAAGACTGGTCTGGTATCATGTCTTTATGAGAAACATCATGAATCGTGTCCCATATGCTTCGGATATAGGATCGATTGCATGTGCTATAATATTCATCCTTTCTAAATTTTCCACATGCTTAGGGCATTGAGAAGGGAAAAGTCTAGAACGGGATATGACTAAAGTGATTAAGAAATTGTCGAGGACAGTCTGAGGCTCACCAAAGATTGGTTGCTCAGGGACAGTTGGAAGTATAGTGTTAAATTTTGGAAGGACCATATGGATATATTCTGAAAAGAGGTAGCTCTTGTTCAGATATGATAATCAAAATAGGAATATGGAAATTTTCCATATTGAGAGTTGGATATTAAGAATGTATGAGAAATTTAGAAACTTTTATGCAAGAAGGATGTTCAAAGCAATGTACTTTGAATATGAGAGTTCGTTTCCATAGAGTTGATCTCCTTTGGAATCCTCTATAATGACTGATGACAAGGTTTTGGTGACCTTGTGCATAATCATTACGAGAGGATCAGTGCATATAAGTTTAAAATCTAACAGTTTTTTTTTGGTAAAAGGTAGGAATTAGGAATTCTTACATTTACAATAAGGATTTGGGATTGTGAAATGAGCATCATTGGAATCATGTTCAATTGATCTATTTCACAAAGTAAAGATCATAGACAAACATAGTGTGCATACTTGGAGTATGGCATTACTATTGTTTAGAAAAACAAAGTGTACATGCTAGGAGCATGGGACGACTGTTGTTTTTGTTCAAGTATTAAGTTGATTATTTGAAACATTATACAATGAATAATGTGTAATCAATATGGTGATAAATAAAAGGTGGTTTTATTTATATTCAAAAGGGTTCTGAGACCATATTGGATTCGATTATTATTGTGTTTCACTTTGCATGTTTTGACTTCCAGAATAGCTAGGTTATTCTTTCCGAATGACTAAGTTATTTAAACACTCCACAGTCGTTCATATGTTGGAAGTAGGTATGAATTAAGACTGTCATGAATCGAGTTTGTAGATGGCTAAACGTGTTTAGACATAGCAATGGTTGCTACAACATTCATGAGTACTCATAAGTTATGAGTATTGGAATTAACCCACGCTCACTTGTATCACTTCATGGAATTTATCTCGAGTGATCGTGAGACGGTAATATCATATAAGTCTTCAAACCTAGAGATATGAGTTGTTACCTATGAGTTGGTTGTGCATTGATTGCACGAAAACGCATCAGTAACTTGATGTTATAAAACGTGCCTTTGTGTATAATTCAACAAGTAGTAGAAACAAGTATATGAGTCGAAGTTTATCTGTTCCTTCTAGTCCTTGGAGGATTAGAAGCGATATCTGGACCCCTCGATGATTTTGTTTTGACCTATGTACCGGGCCCGGTCAGAACCTAATTGATGTGTTCAATTTAGTTCTTTGTCAAACAAATCGGAAATCGGGAAACAAACTGCTGGACAATAAGTACGACGTTGTTCCATGTATTTGTCCGGCTGATATCATGAGAACAGAGTATTATATGATCACTTATCTAAAATGGCGCTTCATAGTTCAACAGAGTTTTCGAGAGCTACGATTGCTGGTTGGTTCCTGAAGTAACATACGCAAATACAGTTATTAGACTTATCCAAGTGGGAGACTGTTGGATAAGGTGTCTAAGTCCATAACTTATTTGGTATATACTTGACCCGACCCGGCATGGTCCATTTGGGTTGCACTTCACCCAAACTGTTTATGGATAATTTTATGAGAATTGTATACTTACGATTTATTAATATATTATAAGTTATAATATATTAATATAAAGTCATGTTATTTAATTAGTTTTAATCTTGAATTAATTATGAATTAATTTAGTGATTAAAAGGAAGACTAATTAAATCATGGGCTATTATATTTATATGGTGTGGGCTAATACTCATTTGTTAATGGGCTAAGCTTATATGGAAGTCCATGGATGATGCATGGAGCTTTTAACCCATGGATCCTTGGAAAGAAAAAGACATGGGTTATTAGGGTTTCACCCTAACCATGCACACTATATAAACAAGCTCATGTTGCATGAAATAACACGCTAGTGTGTGTGTAATAGTGGTGGCCGATTTCTAAGTGTTAGTATACTCTCTCATACATTTTCCAAGTTTGTGGTGATTTGTGATTTCCATTTGAGGCATTCACATTATTGGTGCTTGGCTCTCAAACTCCAAGGAATCAACAATCAACAAAAGGTATGTAATTCATCTAGTCCTTTTATGTTTAAAAGTACCCCATGCCATGCTAGATAGGTTATAAACCTTGGAAAATAATATATTGCATGTACCTTAGACAAACATAGATCCAAGGATTATTAGGGTTGCATGTACACTTAGGAAGTGTTAGAATGCTCAAAACCCAACACAAGTATCACAAGAAGAACAAGAATAAAAGTCTTTGGATGTTGAGCATTACCGTCAAACCTGGACAGTTATGTAATCGTAAGCTGGAATAAATATAACCTGATCAACTTTATTTATTCGAGATGCGACTAACGTGTGTTTGGGAGTGATGGTGGTGTTGCAATGAATCTGAAACTTACCATATAGGAATGTTAGAGCCGAACCTAAAGTTTAAAATACTATAGGAGTATTTTATGATACTATAGACTAACCATAACCCAAAAAGCATGTTCAGAAGTTCTAGAATCAAACATGTAATTAAAATACTATAGGAGTATTTTAGAAACCATAAATAACCTTGCGTGAAAAACTAAAAAGACCCTTATTGATCGGTCTATGATTACCGAGTGTATACTCCCAGGGTTATATATAGTGAGGATCTCATAGGCTAAGAATGTGTGGTTTCGCTCTACTTCCTTTTCCTTGTTTGGATGTGGATATAGAGTAGTATCACATATTCGAAAGTCTATCAGATCTAAGTTATATATGATTTGTGTACACTACGTAATTGTAGAAGGACCCGATAAGGATCACACAGTAAAATGTTTTAATAATCTCTTGAGATTCTTTAGACATTCCCATTCTCGCATAAACCCCTTTAGAAAACCTTATCCATTTCAGTAATCGGCAGAGGAGTCGATAAAGACCTAGAAGAGGTTCATTGAGAGGATTTCCAAGTAGGAAATAAATGAACAACGATGAGACTATTGAAATCACCATGTGCCTATACCTTTTAGGGACGTCAGTGGGAAATTCGCCTGAACTTCCGAGATTCCAGTCATCCATTATGAAGTGATGACGATCAGAGTCAGAATCGAAGTAAGGCGGAGCAGAAATTCGATATGTCTACAGGAGAAGAGAACCCTATATAAATACCCGAAGAAAACCAACGTTTATTCCAGTCAAGAGTAAACAGAGAACAGAAGGAGCCAATGTATGAAACCCGAGAAGTGTTCTATCCCTATAAAGTCACACTAATAACCCCTAAAATTAATACAACTTAGTGAGTCAGTGGTTACACTACTCACACTATGTGTTAGGCAAATCGTCTTTCCCGTCACGACTAAGATAAATAGATCGGATTACAAAATCTCAATTGAGAGTGTTTAGCCCTAAACTTTCATGAGTCTTTTGTTTTTCTTTTTTTTGTGTAATCTTCATTCCGAAGTTCTTTCAAATCTTTTCAAGCCGGAGAGTGAATCTCTCCAGTATAAAGATAACTCAGTTGGAACGACACCCATTTTATGGCTTTCCGATACACTTACTTCTACCCTGTTACCAGGACTACATCATAGGGATGTAGGTCGACACTTAGAGAACCATAACTCAAAGCGCGGGGAAAATTTTATGCCTATTATAATAAAGGAAAATACGTCTAGGGGTAACCATCGTCTCTCATTAGTTTGTGTTCCTCATCGTGTAGGAAAAACCATGCCTCCGAAGAAACGTAACCAACCCGCTAGCAAGACACCGACTCTTCAGATCGATGAAGCTACGTTCCGAGCTGCAGTTTCAGCAGCCGTAGCAGCTGTCATGGCTCACCTGAATGCTAACAATGCAAATGTTAGCAGGAGCACTATCGGGAATCCCGATCATAGCAATGGACAACAGCAACCAGCACCGGTGTGTAAAGCCACCCAAGAACTCCAACCTAATTCCCTGAAAAGAAAGTTTGAGAACGAGAAGGGGAGTACCTCGACTCAAGGACCTTCCGAAGGGCAGCAAGCTGAGGTAGACAATACCCCTGTGAAACCGCCTGTCTCGACACCAAGAAGACCATACCTAGGAAACTTTCCCCACTGCAGCAAGTGTAACTACCATCATTATGGAGCGTGTCGAGAAACCTTTTGTGTTAGGTGCAACATGAAGGGGCATACCGCTCGCAACTGCAGAACCCCGGTTGAGTTCATTACATCAACCACCAATGTTGGGATCAGTCCAACATGCCACCTATGTGGTGAAATTGGGCATCTCAAGAGGGACTGCCCAACTGAAAGAAATGACAACGACGCAGGAGGAGTTTAACCCTAATACCTAGGGGAATATCAAGGAACCCGGTAGAATTTTGGTACGCTTCTCAACCTTAAGTAGCTAATCGAAAACTTTAAATAATCAATTCTAATTGTAATTACTCCCTCGTTAAGGCAAAAGTCGCAGCACTGTTGTAAAACTTAAAAACCCATCAGGTAAAGCTATGATGGCTTAGTATATATGTTAAGGCCATTTATAATTAGGATTGATAGACCTCGAGTGAGTGATGCGGCCTTATCTCCCGTTCCTTGTTTGGTTGTGGATTTAGGGCGGAGTCGCTCAGTCAACAGTCCTTTTAATCTTAATTATACATGACTAGTGTATACTAGGCGATTATAGAGAGGCCTCGTGAGAAACCTATTCATGAAAAGTACATCTTTCCAAAGTATCGGGACCCCTAGCGTTCAGCGTCAATCATGTTGGTCCAAGTATTCGCGATAGTAATACCATGGACGAACCCGAAACGCTAAGAACTTGTGTGCTCTGTTCAGCACATGGTCCTATCAATCTTCATTCTATATCGTGTCGATGTTTATTAATTTCGACACTACCATCAGCCATGGTTCGACGTGGTTCGACCATACGAGAATTCCTAGTGCTGTGTAAAAAGAACTTCCACCTTATCCTAAGCGTCAAATAAAATCATTTCGAACCTAATAGAAAACCTAATGAGAACCATCTGTTGTCTCTTCCATCCAACCTGTAGACGTACCCAGGAGAGGGGTACCACGCGCTGTTAACCAGACCCCCCTTAGACATTAAAACCAGAAGCGAAAGGCACTGCAGATATTTCGGAAGACAATAACCGCCCGAGGCCTACTCAGTAGATCCCCCAGAAAGACCACTTGCACCGCACGATCTAGTTCGTGAATCAAGAGAAAGACCTCATGGGATTAACTTACTACTACTGGGTATATGCATTAGGGTGGTATATAATTTAGGTCAATAAGATTTAAGATGTGTGCTTCCGCCCTACTCTCTGTTCCTTGTTTGGTTGTGGGTTTGGAGTGAGGCCACACATCTGAACATCCTGTCAATCTCAATTATATACGACTTATATACACTGAGTAATTGTGATTGAGCCGAGTATGAGGTCTACCACGAACCTTAAAATAAAACCCTTCATCATATACCCATAGGAAAGGAGCTGAAGTCAAGAGAACAATTGTGGGTTGGGCTACTAAAATGACTACAAATTCGAAAATTATTGTCATCCCGGGGTAAACCAACATAGTAGCTGACACCCTCAGTTAGGAAAAGTAACTCAAGTCGTAAGAGTCAAAACATTGACCACGACCATCCATTCACGCCTGATCCCACAAATTAAGCAATCTCAGTAGTGGGCCAAGAAACCTGGAAAGCTCTGACAGGTTAAACTCTGAGAGGAATGGATGGGGAAATTAGAGGTTCTGAGTGACAGATTCTTATGCCCTCTAGATTTAATCTAGATAGAGAAACTCGGTAACATCGGAAGAATAGCTGCAAGGGATGCTCGCACTACTCAAGCACTTCATTCATCCAGATACAGACGAGAAGTGCCTAGGTCGGAAAGAGTTGTGATGATACCTCGTCATGTGAGAAAGTTACCGTCGCCCTATAGATGATAGTCTGCATTCACCAAAGTTAATACTAGGATTCTAAGAACCGCATGATTACCTCCGCGACCAGGAATACTTGAGTAAAGTAGACAACAAGTTGCGTTAAGCTTTATAACCCAGGTCATAAAGAGATTGTGGACTCGACACCAGTCTAGGTGTTAGTCGACGGGTTATACAAGATCACGTGCTTCCTACAAACTAGAGGAAACAGACACAATGGAGAAACTAATGGAGCATGTCTTAGAGATTTGTTAGACTACTAGGTGTTCCAAGGAACATTATCTCTAAGAGATAGTAGAACCACCTCCCAAGATAGTCAATCACTTCAGAAAATCTCTAAGGGCGAAGCTAGCCCTGATCAGAGACTGCTATCCATGAAACAGCGAACCGAATGAGAGAACGATTCCTTCCGATTAGGGATTATGCTGTGAAAGCATCTATTAGACGATGATGAAAATTGGAGTTATCTAAGCATCATCTGGTAAAACCCTCTATCATCCTGATGTTGAGATATTCCGTTAGAAACACCTCATGAGTCGAAAGTGCAGGTCTTTTCTGCACTGGGCTGAGGTAGATGCCACGCAACCAATAGATTCCAGCATATACTCAGCACCTTCAATGATCCATAAAATCTCCGAAAGCAAACCAGTAGGGAATACGAATCCGAATACGACCTGAGACTCCTAGGAATCCAATCAGAAGGACTACACCTACAGTAAGAGAAAACTTTTGGAACTTCAGAATGGTGATCACGCCAAGTGATGATCTCACCATGGAAGTACATTATGTTTTCGGTACGGAACGTGCTATTTTCCCAAGAACTTAGGACCATCAGAGATTCTTAATAAGAATTGGTCCAGCATCCGCCAGACCCCAACTACTTTAGGGATTCCATAAATTCCACCCTAATCTATCCACGTCTTAAACTTGAAAAAGTGCTTGTCCGACGAGACTCTTGTAATCCCACTCGACGAGATTGAAATCAATGAGAGCCTTAACTTCATGGAAGAAACTGTAGAAATCATGGACCGAGAGATCAAGCGAACAAAGCAAAGCCGTGTCCGATAGTGAAGGTTCGCTGGAACGCCAAGCGAGGACTTGAATTCACTTGGGAGCGAGAGAATCAGATGAAACTGAAATATCCTCATCTTTTTGCTTAGTTAATTGTAACTACTTATTTGCTTAAACTCTAATTTCGGGACGAAATTCCCTCTAACGGGGGGATGATGTGACAACTCGAAATTCCTATCTGGTACAACCATTCACCTCATTAGAAGTCAGATTTGTTTTTGCTAACTTTTAAGCTGTTTGGAGTCATTTTGAGTGTTCTAAAGCCTAATACTTCAGGAGGTAATTATAGGAAGTATACTTAGAGTTTGTTGTGCATCATTTATGTCTCAAAACTCCAAGAGTTTGGAGTTTACGGCCCCAAACATGGAGTTTACGGCCGTAAACTCTAAAGAGTATAAATATGACACTTAGTCATGTTTGGCTCATTCTTCACCTTCCAAGCTCAAGAACACCCTCATTCTCTCTCAAGTATCATAAGATCTTCTTCAAAATCTTTCAAAAATGTAAGTGTTTCTTCTCTTGATTTGTTCATACAACACTTCATCTAGTAGTTATACATGATTTCATCCATGAAATCTTCTCTTTTTCATAGATCTTCAAGTGTTCTTCATTTCACCAAGAACACCAAGAAAACACACTAGTGTTTTTGGACCTTAAACACTCTTACAAGCTTCCTATAAGTAAGTACACTCCTCCTAACTAGTTATTTACTTAGAATACTTGTTAAACCATTGAAAAACATCAAGAATACCCAAGAACACATGGGTTTACGGCCAAGGCAATCTCCTTGGACCGTAAACACCATAAGGTGGTGCATATGTGCCACCATTACCTTCTAGGGCTTGGGTATTGGACTAGAACCTTGCATGCATGAGATAAAGACCTTAAACCACGAAATGGTAGGAGTTACCATGGGTTTACGGCTGTAAACCCACTTGGACCGTAAACCCAAAACCGTAAACTCCATGGGAGTTGGTCCATGAACCGTAAACCCTAATAAGGAGGCCATATGAGCCCTAGTCCCTTCTAGAGCCTTGGAACCAAGTCTAGATCACTTCTTTGAGGAGTATAGCACCTTAAACAAGCAAAAGAATCAAGCACATATGAGTTTACGGTCGTAAACTCATGGGGTTATGACCATGGGCCGTAAACTCTAAGAGTTGGTGCAAATTGTGCCACTATTACTTCCTAAGGCTTGGACTTGATCATAGGATGCTTAACCTTGACTTGTAAGACCCTAAAACACACAATGGTACTAATTACCATGAGTTTACGGCCGTAAACTCATGGGGGAAATGACCATAAACCGTAAACTCATGTGGTGTTACCATATGGGCAGTAAACTCCAACGTGAGGTCATACTCTCTTTAGATTCAACCCTTTGGTACTCCTAGCACTTGAATCAAAGTGTTTTCCATGTCCTAGGGTGTCCTTACTTGATTAATTAGTTGTTAAATGACTAATTAGATACATATATGTGTCATTACATGTTAAATAGGATCTGTGTGTGTGTTCAAGTCTTCACTTGACACTTAGCATCCTATTCGACACTTTCATCCAAAACACTCACTGCAGGTGAGTTCATACCCCTTAATCAACCTTTGAAATGATTTTAAATGCTATTATGGGGGGAATACAAGTTGAACTATTAAGTTATTATATCAATCACATATGATTAATAACTGTCAATCAAATAGATTTTTGCATGTTAAACTGTTTTATTCAGCTAAAGGTTTTCATATATTACTTTCAAATCTCTTTTAAAGTACTATAATCTCTTTTTTTAAATTACTAAACTTTTATCAAAGTATTTTCAACTTATATTCTTGTTAGATTCATGTCTATATAGATATAGTTATATAAGTAGGGTTTGAAGGACTTAGGACTGATAGCCCGCTTTATTTCCTGTTCCTTGTTTGGTTGTGGACTTAGAGTATCCGGTTATTTGTCCGAGTGTCGTTGAAGTCCTAGTTATATATTATATATATCTGTTTAGATATTAAAACTCTTACTCCAGTTCAGCGCCTTTGGGTAGCAAAGGTACCTAGATAACCTCTCAAGTAAACTATAATAGGTATAGTTTAGAAATCAACAATAACTTTTATGAGGAGAAACTAGCTATATCAATATTCTAAAACATGTACTTTTAGTAAAAAGAAACGTATATAGAAATCAAAATACGAGATACATCCTCATGATGCCGATTTCACCGTTGTCGAGTTGGTAACCAGAGTCTCCTGGAGGGAGAGCGGGCATTGTGTGTATAGATCTATACGGGACAGACCATCCCACATCCCGACTGCTAGCTACAGTCCTGGCCGACCAAGCCAAGGGGTGACAAATGTCACATTCATTTCGACGCCAGCAGGTCGTCGTGTTTACATCCGTCAATCAGTATGGTTACGAGTATCTTCACATTTACCTTATAATTCGTGGTCTTAAGGTAATTAATACCACGGTAGTTTCTACATATAAAACTACGGTAATACAATATTTTCCATAATACATTAACTTGGAACGTTTTTGATATAAAACGATAATGTAAAACTATATTTTGATAATGATAGTAACATTCGGGAAAAATGCACTTTAAACACAAAACGATCGAGTCTTGGAGGATGACTACTTTTAGTAGAGAAACTCATTCTTTTAAACCTGAAACAGTCGAGTCTTGGTAGAAGACTGATTTTAGTAAAGGAACTCATTCTTTAAAACATGAAACAGTCGAGTCTTGGTAGAAGACTGCTTTTAGTAAAGGAACTCATTCTTTTAAACATGAAACAGTCAGGTCTTGGTAGAAGACTACTTTTATTAGAAAATATAGGATTTTCTGGAAGAAATTCAAATACATCAGAAACTTTTATCACGTTCATCTAATGAGATTATTTTGAGGAAAAACATGTATTTATATCAATGTCATTAAAATACTTATGAACTCACCAGCATTAAAATGCTAATACTCTCTTTCAAAATAACTTGTATTCTCAGGTTGTCAGTAGACAGGTACACTCCGGGAGCTTTTGCGAAGTCAGCCTTGTACCGAGCTGCACCTTATGTTATTCTCTATATCTACTTTGATGTTGTTGCTAAATGTAACCTATGTAAAAACTTATACTATTAATGCAATGGTTGTTGTACTTTGATTACTATACTGCATGTGTTGTGATACTTGACATGACGTCCTCCACCCCAGAATGTTTCCGCCGTACCGGTTTGGGGTGTGACAACCAGGAGGCGGCTCCTGGCAATCTGTATGCAAGACCAGAGTCTAAACTCTGGCAGTTAATTAGTTAAATAGTTGTAGATAGTATGCTAGCTGTCTTTGTGATGCTTGCATGGAAGACCAGGAGATGGTTCCTGGTACTTGTCTGTAAGACCTAGGGTTTTGGCCCCCGACCTAGGAAGGAAGACCATGGTACGGCTCATGGCATAATGGCAAGACTATGGTTGGCACATAGCACTTTCTATTGAATGTTGGATATGTATGTTATGTATGGCTCGTATGTTATGTATGGTGTGTGGTATTTAGGTAACTCACTAAGCTTTGTGTTTACAATTTGTGGTTTATGGTTTCAGGTACTTCCGGTTCGAAAGGGAAGGGCCCAGCTTGATCGCAGCGCATACACCCGTTTTTTCCGCAACTCGTGATTTTGGTAATGAACTCTGATAATTGTTTGTATTTTGAAATTCTTTTAAATGTTTGAATAAAGGATAATTGAGTGTTTTGATTATATTAAAAATAAAATTTTTACCCTAGTTTTTGGGATGTTAGAAGTTGGTATCAGAGCCTTGGTTTGAGGGATTCGGGCATACTCTCGGGTGTGCCTGAACTCAAACTGAGGGTTTGGTGAATTTTTTTATAAAATAAACATTTAGTTAAAAAGGGATTTCTAATCAAGAAAGGGGTGTGATGCGTGCAATCGGCCGAGCTCAAGTAAGTGGTTCACAGAATACCAATACATGTTTATTATGATATATGATATGATTATGAGAATTGCATGCTAGATTAGGGATAAGGATCTACTCAGGATTCTATAATAGGATAGATGCATTTATATGCTTGATTGTATGAGCTTTAGAATTGCATGCTAGTATGGATTTCAGATAAGTAGATAGAATTGCTTGATTAGTGTATGCTGGTTAGATTTTTCGTTGCCTGAATGTTGCTTGCTTTGTGCTTTGTGGGGCTCTTAGCAATATGGATCAACTACTAAGTGAATACGCTAAGTCACATGTGGCACAGGTTAAATAATCTCAAAGTGGTGGATCTGGCCCTATTGCGCAGCTCTTGTTTGAGTGCATCAGTTTGAGAAGGTGGCTTAAAGGATTCAGGATGATTCCTGAGGAAAGTATGGATAGGTGTGTACAGTAGTATTGGGCTCATACTACTGAAAGCACATGATCCATACTCGAATCAGGGAGGGTCTTGGAGAATCTAAGAAGCTTATGGGAGGAGGATTTGTGGGTATGCTATGATCATTGGCATGTTGTATTTTAGTTTAGTGATGAGCACTCATGGAGGAGGTTCAGGTTCTGGTCCTGGCTCATGTGTAGGTACTGAGCCGATTAGCGAGCAGATGCGGGAGTTCATCTCGTCGGAGATTACCTGCGATATTTTGGAGCAGACTTCTGTTATCTTTGGTTCGGTCAAGGAGGGGATTTTGGAGATCTTGGATGAGCTCTTGGGCGCGCTCTGTGCTGAGGTTATGGCTATCGTTGGATCACGCACTCTTTCTTTCCGTGAGTTTCGTGTATGTGGAGCTCCTGCGTTCTATGGGGAGAGGGACCCCATTGCTAGTAGGAGGTGGTTAGCAGATATGGCTAACACGTTCAGGACGAGTTTCTGCCCTGAGGAGGCGAAGGTCATATTTTCTTCCAACCTTTTGAAGGATAGGGCACGAGATTGGTGGGAGGAGGTAGGACGTGAGGTCGGTGATGATGTTGTTGATGCTATGTCATGGGATGATTTCTCGACCAGGTTCCGAGCTGAGTTTGCACCGGTGATTGAGGTGCAGCAGTTGGCGCAAGAGTTTTAGGATCTCCGCCAGACTACTGAGACAGTGGTAGAGATCACTGCCAAGTTCCGGGAGAGGGCTTTATTGGTTCCGCAGTATGCGGCAGATGAGAAAATGAAGAAGGTAAGGTATCATGATATGCCGAGGGATGATATCAGGGAGTTTGTGAATATATCAGGGTGCAAGACCCTAAATGATATGATTTCTAGAGCCCAAGAGCGGGAGATCGATTTGGAGCACCTAGGGTAGAGGGGGACAGATTAGGTGCATATAGTGGAGGGTCCCGGGAAAAGACTCAAGACTTATGATCAGCGTTTGAGAGGCCAACAAGGTCGTGGTCAGTGCAGCACATGTGGGAAACTGCATAATGGGGTTTGTTGTTCCAGGGGTTTAGGCTGTTACAAGTGTGGCAGGGTTGGTCATGTCAGCAGGGATTGCCCTCAGGGGGCAAGCCCATTATGTTTTCATTTCAACCAAGTGGGCCACAAGAAGGCTGACTGTCCGATGTTGATAGGAGGAGCAGTCAGTGCACTTGCTCCGGCTACCTTGAGGATCACTGATGGTCGTGAGGGTAGGGCTGGAGCCACAACAGAGAGGAGTCGGGCATTACAGTGTCAGACAGGGGAGGTCAGGACTCCAGCAGGCGATATTGCGGGTATGTTATCTTTTGCTTTCTTTCAGTTATTATCAGTATTTAAGTTGTTTGGAATTTTGTATCGGTTTGGGTAAGCATCATTTAAGTTTTAATTATTGGTTATTGGTTATGTTGTATCGTTAGGAATTGTTATATGTCATTCGCATGCCATGAATCATTAGTGGGTCAGAAGGGGTTACATTTTGTTGAGCGGGTTTCAGTATGTGTTCGGTAGTTATTCTGGTTTTTGGTCGAGATCGGTTCAGGGGTATTATGTGGAAGGTCTATGGACAGGATTCAGCGGGTTAGTTCTCTATTATCGTCAGGGTTCAGTGGTTTTAGCAGTTGTGCTTGGTTGGCTCTTGGGGGTACCAAGGGAAGTGGTCTAGTTCTGAGGTTTTGGTATGGGCATCAGTTCATAGGGCTTCAAGATTGGGTGTTGTGTCAATAAAAGCGTTTGGGTTATCGGTTTTGTTGGGATTTCGGGGAGTGTTCATATGGTCTTTAGGATTGTGCAGTCTTTGGATTTGGCTAGTAAGTGAAGGTTGTCAGCGGTTCGATTAGGAGGGGTAAGAAGGATTGGGAATCCTTCAAACCTTGTGTGCTGGGGGAGCTTGGCCAAGTCAAAGTCGGGGAGAACTGTTGAGGTTTCCGGGAGCGGAATCAGACGTGAAACTAGGATGAGTTTCACATTCCCATCGGGGAGGAAGGCGGACCAAGTGGTCGTCTGGATTAAGGATTGTACGAGTTGGGAGTTCGGGAAACTTCCTAACAGTTGGTTAGCGTCATCTTGGTAATGGATAACAGGTTTTGATGGACCCAGGTTGTAGATTCCAGTCATGACTCAAGTTCAGCTTGGGTGCTTGGTCGAGTACGTGCTCGACTCTGGGTGTGCTCGGATTAATAGATGAACGGTAAGACCACGGGCGGTGGCTATGTCAAAGTAGAGGTCTTTTAAGACTGCAAGGTGGCCCATAGCATTCACTAGTTGGAAATTAGTATAGAAGTGTTGTAAGACTGCGGGGTGGCCTGTAGCATTCACTAGTTGGCAGTTAGTGTGGGAGTGTTGTAAGACAGCTGGGTGGCCCGTAGCTTTCACCGGTCCATGTGCAGCGGTGAGGGTGTGGCAAATCCATGATTTGTCACGGATTTCTTCAGATGGTTTAGACCAGGGTGGGTCAGTTCGTAAGACTGTGGGAAGGACACAACATGCTTGGAATCAGGAAGTGGTGGGTCATTGGAGATCGGGTATGATATAAGACTACAGTTGGTCATGTAGCTTTCATTTTAGCATTCGATTTGGTGGCGAGATGGTTTGGGAAACTATCGCCAGATGAGGTTTTCTCTCGGAAGTCGCGTGGGGTGACTGTGTATGTGTTTTTTTTCGACTCAGCAACCGGGCAGGATTCCGGTGTTTTAGTTAACTGGCAGACAAGTTGGGACCAGGGAGGTCTCGGCTGCTTTTGGAAAGCAGTTAGGGGGCAACAAGATAGTCGGGGCAGTTTCAGTGATTTGGGATTCGTGTGTGGAGTCGCTTGTTATTCAGAGCATATGCTAAGTCACTTGCAGTGTGGATTAAATAATCTTAGAATAATTGAATTGATCCTGTTGTGCAACTCTCGTTTGATTCTAACCGTTGCGGGGACGAATCTTCTACTCGAAGGATTATCTGGGCCTTCTGTCAAGTGTAGGTGTTCTGCAGCTATATTTGGTCAGTGATTTTGGCTCCCGATGGAAGCATCAAGATAATCGAGGGTAGAAGCGTTTTGTTTGGTCAGGAATTCTGTGAGGATTTGGCATGGTAGTGGTTCATTGTGGGCGGTCTGTCGGGGAGTCAGACCAATTTGAGGTTTTAGGTTTTAGAAAGGTAGAAGTGGTTTTCTACATAGGTTTAAGGATTCATTCTGCATTCGGGTCAGAAGGTTCTGCTTAGATTAGGTTCGGTTGCCTTGGGAAGGCCGTTGTATGCTCAAGGTTGTGAGTGTGTCCCCCAGGCTGTCGGGTATGCCGGGGATGATAAGGAATGATTTCGAGTACGAAATCAAATTTAAGTGGGGGAGAATTATAACACTCAGTTTCGAATTGTTTCATTATTCGGGGCTGTGGCCCGATCATCAATTATCATAAGGCTTAGGCTTTGGGGAAGAAATGATTTGGCCTATTTGGATGTGGGTGTTATGGATTAAGTAATCCGGGTGTTCGTTTGTGTTTTAGAGCCTAAGGGTATCATCGTAATTTGGCATCTCGGTTTTTTATGGATTTTGATTTTTATTCAGAAAGTTTTATGGCTAGGGTGAGCTATCAGAAGTGTAGGGCTTCTCGTCACCTTTCTGTCGATATAAAGTTCATTGGAAACGGACCTAAGACGAGGAAGTTATGGCCGTTTGAATTTATTGGCAGAAATGGTCCCTAGTTGAAAAGAATTGCAAGATTGGTCCCATGCATGTATGGTCTGATGCCAAGTATCTGGGTGGGTACGCCCAACGTAAGCTGGGGTACGCCTAACGTAGTTGGCAGAGTGCCAAACCCTAAAAATTAGGGGTTTGTGTACTATTTAAGCATCCTTATAAATTCAAGGCTCTCTCGTTTCTCAGCCTCCACTGATCTTAGAGCCTCATTTCGAACCCTAATCCCCTTGGTGGTGTATCCTTGAGATTGGAAGTGATTTTGAAGGGTTCTTGGTGTTATTTCAAGGAAGTGAATCTTGGTGAGCAAGCTTGATGTGGCTTTAGGGTTGTAGATCCAGAACCCTCACTCTCTTGGGAAGCTTCAGGAGGTTTAAATTTCTTATCTTGATTCCTTCTCACGCTAGTTTGAGTTTAGGGCAAGATTAGAAGCTTTTATGGTGTATTAAGTTATCCTTGTGAGTTGGAGCCACTCCATGAGCTTGGAGTGATAGATCTTGCCCCTTTTGATGTTGTTAGTTCATAAAAATGCCATCTTGATTGTGAGTATTTGAACATGTATGAGTTTGATCCCTTATTGTGAGACTTGTTGGACAAAATCGGATTTTGGGTCCCATTAAGTCATTCAAAAAAGTAAAGTTGCCAACTTTACGAGTTATGGACTTAATTCAAAGGTTTCCTGAGATTTGGGGGCTAAGTGCTTAATGAGTTAAGTCAAAAATGAGTTTTTTTGAAGGACGCTATTACGCCGCGCGTAATGTGCAGTACGCCCCATGTACTGGTTTTTGTCCCTGTCCCAAATTGTTGAGCATACTCCGAGCGTACAAGGTGTACGCCGAGCGTACGCGTCCAACATGCAGTTTTGGAGTTCAGACCTTTTTGGACTTTGGAGCTTGGGTTTGGGGCTTGGATCGAGTTTTTGGGCTTATTCGTTGAAGTGGGGTTTTATTTTATTAAGTTGGTAATTAATTTATTGGGTTGCCTTATTGGGCCTTGTGGTGTCATTTCGGGTTTGGGCTATTTTTGAGCTTGGTTTCCAGAGGCATTGTTGGACCATCTGAGAACAAGTGTTTTGGATTAGAGACAAGTTAATGGGCTTTAGGGTAAGGCCATTGTAAGGGTTTGGGCCCAATTTGGAAAACTGGGCCATAAGTTGGCTTTGGATGATTATTTGGTTTGTGGGCCTTTTGATTGTGAGTTTGGGACTTAGTCTTGGACCAAACTAGGTGAGGGGTAAAATGGTCTTTTTACCCCCCCCCCCACCCCATTTATGGATTGTTGGTTTTGGGTTTGGGAACCCACTTGTTAATTGAATGTTTTCATGTTTGTTGGCGCGAGGATTCTAGCGGATTTGCAGTCAGAGATATATTTGTGGGTTCAGTTGTCTATGGGTCGAAGGCGCCAATGCCAGCCCATTTTGTTTATGTATTATAAGAAGAACATGGGGTGGCCCTTGGCATTTTGTATGAAAGACCAGGAGGCGGCTCCTCACAATCTGTATGCAAGAACAGAGTCTGAACTCTAGCAGTTAATTAGTTAAATAATTGTAGATTGTATGCTTGTTGTCTTTGTGATGCTTGCATGGAATACCAGGAGGTGGTTCCTGACACTTGTCTGTAAGACCGAGGTTTTTGGCCTCCGGCCTCGTAAGGAAGACCATGATATGGCTCGTGGCATAATGGCAAAACTATGGTTGGCACATAGCACTTTCTATTGAATGTTGGATATGTATGTTATGTATGGATCGTATGTTATGTATGATATGTGATATTTGGGGAACTCACTAAGCTTTGTGCTTACAGTTTGTGGTTTATGGTTTCAGGTACTTCCGGTTTGAAAGGGAAGGGCCTGGCTTGATCGCAGCACATACACCTGTGTTTTCCACAACTCGTAATTTTGGTAATGAACTCCGATAATTGTTTGTATTTTGAAATTTTTTTAATGTTTGAATAAAGGATAAATTAGTGTTTTGATTATATTAAAAATAAAATTTTTACCCTAGTTTTTGGGATGTTACACAATGATTGAATGTGGAATAGAAGGATGGCCCTTCGATTCGAGAACAAAGAGTATGTTCTCCAGAAAAACTTATTGAACAAAGAATACGCCTGCTACCAAATGCACTATGATGATGCAACAACAGTTGATTGCATCATGGTCACCACTATGACCCCTGAGTTGAAGAGATTTTATGAGGACTACTGGCCTTATGAGATGAACAAGGACCTTATGGAAAATTATCAAAAGCTAGCTTGTTAAGAAAAGTACGAAGTGTTCAAATCTCTTATGCCATGCAAGATGAATGAGGGAGAATATGTATGTAGCCACGTGAAAAGAATGCAACGATACGTGCAGCGCCTTGTTAGGCTAAATGTGCATTTTGATGAGGAGTTGGCTATTGATATAGTCCTAAAATCCATACCAAGTTATTAAGATCAATTCATCCTAACCTATCATTTGAAAAATAGTGAGACCACCTTGGCTCAATTGCACAACCTACTGCATACTGTTGAGGCAGGAATGAAGGGAAAGAACTCAAACCATAATCCTGCTAGTGCTCCCGTTCTGGCCATTGCTCAAGGAAAGGGGAAGAAGAGGAATGGTTCTCCCAAGCAGAAATTGAAGGGAAAGGCCCATGTTGGTTCGTCTAGTAGTGGCCCAAAGGCTAAACCCAGTTCCGATATTCTTCACACCTCTGATCCCAAAGAAGCCACTTGTTTTTATTGCAATGATAAGGGGCATTGGAAATGAAACTGCCCAAAGTATGTGCAAGACATCAAGGATGGCAAAGTGAAGCCATCTTCTGCAGGTATATATACTATTTCATCTAATAACTCATCATCTTCTCGTTCTTGGGTCCTTGATATAGGATTTGGATTTCACATTTGTTCTGATTTGCAGGGGCTAAGAGAAATGGAGTTTATGGTCTAGTTCTTGATCATGGGGAATAGGCAGTCTTCTCCTGTTACCAAGATTGGAGTTTATGGTCTAGTGCTTAGTAGCGGTGTTTGTTTAGATTTAATAAATTGATGCTACTCATCAGAGATGACACGTAACATTATTTCTTTTCATGCTTTATTCAGACAAGGTTTTAGATATTCATTTAATGATTTGAATGGTTCTATTTCTTCTTATAAAAATGGTGATTTTATATTTGAAGCTTTACCTTGTGATGGTGTGTATGAAACTGTGATGTATGTTTATAATGTAACATCCCGATGTTCATGTACTTCTAACTCTTTCATGTCATGATAATTGGTCTGGTGGTTGCATTCTTGGAGTTTAGACACAGCGTGTTGGAGGCACCAACACGGCGTGTCTAGTCATTAAAAGACGCATGTTTTGGCTGAGCAACACGACGTGTTTTCCCTCTGGGTATGGCGTGTTGACCGCTGTGTGTGAAACCTTAATATTCTGGGGTTTAGTCCCCTATTTAAGGATTTTGGGGGCTAGGTTTTATCCAACCTTAGACTCCATCTTCCCTCTCAAGCTCAGAAAGAAACACTAATATTTTCCTCTCCCATTTGTGAAGATTTTTGGTGTTTGGAAGGAAAAAGGTGAAAGAAGGAAGCAAGGATTCAGCTAGCTAGCATCATACTTGAGTGTAGCACTCTCCTGTACCATTATAAGTGTCCAAGTACTGATTTTATCATTCATAGTCACTAGATCTTGAGTATGTCCCCTTTTTCTCTTTGTTATGGGTTGATGCATGGAGGGATCTCATAAAGTTTGCACCTTTATGAATCTCCAGGTCAAGGAGACCATATAGTGGCTTGAATCTGGTTTCAACCAAAGTTTCGATGCCATGGATGGAAAGTAGGTCATGAATCCCCTTTTTACCTAATATGGGTTCAAGACATGCATTGGACATGCATGTCATAAAAAGCACCAATCTTTGGAAGGGTTTAGGTGGTTGAACCACTTTTGGAAGGAAGGGACTTTGGATCTTGAGGATTAAGGACTTTATGGTTAAGCCCTTAAATCTTCAAGCCGTGTGGATGGGTTTTTGAACCCTTGGAGTGATCCAAATGGATAAAGTTGGAAACTTTATCCTTTTTGATAGCATTGGAGTCTAGATCTGGGCCTTGGAGTCCCTGGTATCGAAGGAACAACTGAATGTATTAAGTTCAAAAAAACACGGCGTGTTTGCAAGCCAACACGGCGTGTTGGCTGGGGTTTTCCGGACCGTTTGATTGCTAACAAAACACGGCGTGTTTGCTAGTACACATGATGTGTTGGGTCAACACGGACTGTTGACCTTGACCGTTGATTTTGACCATTTGACTTTGAGTTTGACCAAGTTTGACCTTGAGGGTTGGGTATTCTGGGTTTTGATAGAACTGGTCATTTGATGGTTGTAGGCATTTGATTTGAGAGCTGAGATTCGGAGTCGGACCTTGTGAGTTATGTGCTACTTGTGAGGTGAGTCTTCCTCACTGTACTTGCGGGTCGAAGACACCAAGGCCGACCCTTTGGATTTGATATGCTGTTATGTATGCTATAGTGTTGTAGTGATCTATTAGATCAGTATCCTAGTATTTAGGATGTTGCTATGCTTAGTGATCTGTAAGATTGGTCTATCTGTTTGCTGGCTGGTTAATAGTATGTTTATCTGTATCATGTGCACATGATTGGTTGGTGGCTGAGGCTTCACTGCTTTGTGTGTAAGCGAACATGCCGGGGCATTCCAACCCGATGGTTGAGGTCCTAGGGTATTCCATCCCGATGATGATTGGACCCATAGTATGTTGGCATTCCAACCCGATGGTTGAGGGGCCTGGGGTATTCCAACCTGATGGTTGATTGGGCCCATAGTATGATGTTTTCTATTTGTAATATTTGTTATGTATTGGTATTTTGGGAGAAACTCACTAAGCTTTGGGCTTTTAGTTTTGGATTATGTTTCAGGTACCTCAGAGGATCGCGGGAAGGAAAAGGCGTGATCATGCACCTCTTCATGTTTTACTTTATGATTTTGGGATTACTCTGATATTGAACTTATTTTGAAAACAATATGTCAACAATGATGGTTTTTGGGTTGTTTAAAAGTTTAAATTTTTCATGAATTTTATGGATGTTGGAAGTTGGTATCAGAGCCTTGGTTTGAGTGAATTGGAGGAACACTCATGTGAATCTAGTCTCAAACTAAGGAAAAAGAATTTCAAAATGATTTTCAAATGGTTTTCAAAATAATTAAAGAGGATGCGATGTGTACGATCAGCCGAAGCTAGTAAGTAGACCCCAAAATACCATACTATTATCTGATATTGTGATATGTTAGAACAGCATGCTAGTGATAGGCTAGGGATCTTGAGGTTTTTCATGATAGAGTTGCCTGATTATATGATGCCTAATAGCATATGGTTTTCTCTAACGGAATTGACATCATTACTGTAGTTGCTTAGTATATGCATATTGAAACAAAAAGTGACCCTCTTCAGCTATAAGGAACCACAGACTTTTGCACTTGGTGATACCGCAGAGAAGCTACTACCGGAGACTGTGTTTGTACGTTGAAGAACCGCAGAGTTGAAGATGAACCGTAGAGTAATGTTCTGCATGAAGATAGTTTATGTTACTTTAACTGACATTGCTTGTATTCCATGTATTATCCGGTGAACCATTCATGGTCACCGTAGTCTGTTACTTTTAGATTATTTTACTATTTCGATGTAAGTTTTGGGACTCTATAAATAGAGCTTCCCACTTCCTGTATTCCTTAGCAATTTACCAACTATCAATCTATCGATCACTGTGTTTATGAATATCAGATTGTTCATCTCTTTATATTAAGTTATCTTAACTGATACTTAACCGAGTCCCTCTTCACTTGTGTTGTTCATCTTATACTAACTTGTGTTTGCATGCAAACCTTGTTACGATTCAACCTCGTGTTTACTTGTTTACTGCTTATTGATCTAAACTTGCTGCTATTTATTTTCCTTACATTTCCACAATCTAACTATTATTATTGTTGAGCTAACAAGATCCACTGAGATTGAATTTAGTTTTGCAACTTATTATCTTGTACTAACGTTTTTTCAAGTTTTTCTCTCAACAATTGGTATCAGAGCCAAAGTGGTTGCCTTTTAATTCCTTTCAAAATCGAAGCTTTTGTTCTCAAAAAACTCTGATTTAAAAGGCCTTCTATACCACTAAAGCTCATAAGAAAATTAAAAAAAAACAAGGAAAATGGCACAAGCTTATTCTCTAAACGTTTCAAACAGTGTTGGTGGTTCTAATAAAGCCCCAATACTTATTGCAAGTGAATATCATCATTGGTCCCAAAGAATGGAAAGATATCTAAAGATGCTTGATAGAGTTGTGCGAAGATCTATAGAAGAAGGACCTCATGTCCCTATTCTCACTCCTGTTGTAGCAGATAGTGCTCAAGAAAGACTTGGTGGAGGTCAAGCAGCTATGAACAGACCTACCAACGATGAATTAGAAAAGATGGAGAAAGATGCAATAGCCTTCAATGAAATCTCGTGTGGTGTTGCTCCTGACAACTTCGACATCATCACCAACTGTGAATCTGCTAAAGAGATATGGGATGTTCTAAAAAATCTCTATCAAGGGTTTGAACAGGCTCAAGACAAGAAGCCCACAACAGCTCTCAATGAGTTCACCAACTTTAAAGCCTTACCTGGTGAAAGCCTTGATGACTCCTTCAAGAGATTCAACCTCATCATCACCAAACTTTCAAACGCTGGCACTGTAAGAAGCAACCACGAAACAAACCTGTAGTTTCTAAATGGTTTGGGTAGACATTGGACCACGGCTAAGATGATAGTCCAAGGAGATAGAAAGATCCAAACTCTCTCACTGTTCAAGCTATATGGTGAACATCAAGCCCAAGAATCGACGATGTTAAAGGAATGTGCAGACCTTGGTGGACCACTTGCTTTGATGGCTCAAACTCCACAGTTTAAAACTCCTCAGTACCCATATCCCACATAATCATCATACCAATATTCATATGACAGCTCACCGCAGTCGTATGAAGCTGATGTAGAACTTGATGACGAAGAAGAGTTTCAGAATGCCATTGCCTTGGTCAGCAAACAGTTTAATAGACTCCACCACCATCCTTTCATAAAAACCAATTGTTCACTAAACCACCTTTCAATCGCAATTTCAACCCACAGAGTAACTACCCAAGATATCCCAGAAATCCTCATCATCAATACAGTTGCAGAATGCTCCTTCAAAAGAGACACCGCAAACAAACAAACCTTCAGACTTCGGTACCACTACCGAAGACAAAGATGGAGTCATTGTTTGCCATAAGTGTCACAAGGAAAATCACTTTGCCAAAGACTGCAAGGCATACATAGTAAAAGATAAGGCATTCTAACTCAGAATGGCTCAAGAAATGGAGGAAAAAGAAAAGGCAAGAGTTTATGTTGCTCAAGTGAGAAGGGATCATCAAGTGTGGTCCTCGGGTGATGAAGATGAAGAGATTGATAACAACAAGAAGAAAGGGAAAATATGCATGGTGGCAACGAGTGAGGAAGACAGATCAACGAACCTGCAGAGGAATTACTGCTACATGGCAAAAGATGGAACTCTCAGCATCGTTGAGCAGGTAACAATTATGATTCAGTCTAATGATTACAGCATGCATGATTGTGAACCTTACTTAGAAAGACTTAATGACACATGTGCTACCGTCCTTACAAACTACAACAAAGCCCTAGATAAAAAGAACATAGCGAACCAAGAGTTGTACCATGTGAGAGGAAGACTAGAAGACAAAAATCTTAAGATCACTATGTTAGAAAAAGACTTGTTGTTAGACAAGGATGCTAGAATGTTAAGTGAAACTCAAATAGATATTGCTTTGAATCAACGGGATCTTGCCCGAAAAGAGATTGTACGTTTGAATCGTTTAATAGAAAAATTGTTTAATAAAACTGAAGCAATTAAGAATTTAGTTAACAATGGGACCATAGACAAAACTTATAATTGGGGATGGTCCAATGGGTACTCTACCGATGAGAACTCTCCTCCTTGGTTTGATGTCGATCGTCCCTATGTCCCAGCAGACCGGACTTTTCATTATCCGGTCAATGACAAAACTTTTCCCGAAGACATAAGATGTCACTTCGATAAACTTCGTGAACGTAGCAACAATTGTGTCGTTGAGGAAATTCTTCCTGAATCCTCGGGTAATCTAGATGGTCTCTTACCCATCATTGGCACAATTTGACCCGGGTCTCAATCCAGTTTAGATGTGGATGAAGAAATTGTTTTGGAAGGATCTGAATTAGTTGTAAATTGTACATCCTTGCCTTCCAAGACATGTCCCAACCAGGATTCACCAAAGACTTACTTTGTGGTAGTCCAGTCTTCTCTACCGCAGACCCTGTCAAAAGCACAACTACTCTTCAGCCCATTTTGCATGAACTACCCATTGATAATTTCGAATTTGGAAAATGTTCTCAGAGTCATGAACTCTCTAGTTCTGATGACTCAAGCCCTCCATTTTTACCACAAACAAAGAATTCCAAGAAACCTCGACTAAATGTTTTTGATGTTGTCCCACCAAAGATGGAAGAAAAATTGGCTCTGGAAAAGGAGATCAGATCCCGACGTGAAAAGCAGGAAGCTGACTCCAAAAACAAAAGTTTCAAAAACCAGAACAAAATTTCAAAGAAAAGGAATTTTGAAAAACCCACGACTGCAAAAAAAACTTTTCAAAATCCACTGCTGTTGGTGGATCGTGCAAAAAGCCATGTCCAGTGACTAAATCTCTTGACTCAACCAAAACTGAAAATTTTCAAAAAGAGGTCAAGTCGACATCATCAAATTCCTTAAAAGACACAAAAATGAAGGGTATTTTACACACTTCACAAACTTCGAAATCCATTCCATCAGTCAGAAGGTCTAAACCTACGACAATCCCTTTCAAAAAACCTTTTCAAAATACAGTGGACACTACCAAGAGACACCAACCTCGGACCAGTCACAAACAAAAGAGCACACCCTCCAGACCGTTGACTAGGTATGGTCTATGGATCAATGAAAAGAACTTTTTTTTTTGCTTTTATCAACTGCCATCGAAGACTTGTCTAATCCCAGCTCGGAAAACTCCAAAAGATGTGACACATCGTGATTCCAAACAAACATGGAAAAGGAAATTTGTATCCAAGACCCACATGCATGCATATGTTAAGAAAGTTTCCCACGTTACCACAGGATCCAAACTTGCTTGGGTGCCCAAACTAACCAATTGATTGTGCAGGCAATGTGCAAGGAGGAACAAGAAGAAGAATGGTTAATCGATAGGGCCTGCTCCTTGCACATGACTGGAACGTTGGAATACCTTCTAGGCTTCAGGCCAATCAGTAGTGGTGAACACGTCACCTTTGGAAACAATGCAAAAAGGATCATCAGGGGTTATGGAGTATTGACTACGTGGAGCTTCTCTATTCAACGAGTTGCTTACGTAGAAGGTCTAAAACATAATTTGATTAGTGTGGGTCAATTATGCAAAGCTGGTCATCGGGTTGATTTTGATAATGAATATTGCTACATCATGATGAATGACAAGAACATTTTCTTGATCAAATATAAAGCCGAAGGGACAACGTATCCATTGGATGGCTCTCTGATCATTGGCAAACTATAGTTATGTTTTCTGTCCAAGGCAGTGTCTGAAGTGAGTTGGTTATGGAACCACAAACTTGCTCACCTCAACTTCAGATACATCAACAACCTTGTAACCGAAGAGTTAGTCCGTAGACTACCAATCTTGATATACAACAACGATACGTTATGCCTAGCCTGTGAGTGTGGTAAAAAAACTAAGGGTAGCCATCCTCTGATAGTTGATTCTTTAATCATTGAACCTTTAGAGCAACTTCACATTGATATCTGTTGTCCATCAACCGTAGCCAGTCTTCACCACAAGAAATATATTCTGGTCATAGTTGATGACTTTACTCGCTTCACTTGGCTCTTCTTTTTGAGACTCAAATCAGACACACTGTAGATCATGATAAACTTCATCAAGGAAATAGAGCTACAGATCAAACTACCAGTCGGACAGATAAGGAGTGATAATGGCACTGAATTTACTAATCAGCTCTTAAATAGCTTTTTAGTTTCCAAGGGAATCAACCATAATTTCTCGGTACCTTACACACCACAACAAAACGGAGTAGTTGAGAGAAGGAATAGAACATTGGTCAAAGCAGCTAGATCGATGTTGAATTTTTCCAACTTACATCTCTACTTCTGGGCAGAAGTAGTGGCAACTGCATGCTTTATACAAAATCGAAGCATCATTTGCAAATGCCTAAACAAGACTCCCTATCAAGGTCTCAACAATCGAAAATCCAATGTCCGATTCTTTCACATTTTTGGTTGTAGGTGTTTTGTGATCAACAAGGATCATCTTAACAAGTTTGCACCGAAGTCAGATGAAGGCATTTTTCTGGGCTACTCAACCAAAAAAGTTGCAGACAGAGTTCTCATACGGCGTACAAGACTAATAGTTGAAAGCTTTGATGTCAAATTTGATGACTATTACGTCCGCAACACCGCTCCTTCAACAGAAACAAAGTTTATCTTGGAAAGTGATATCCCAACCTCATCGGGTCCGTTAAACATAGTTGAAGTGAACTATGATGATCTCTTCGATCCCGCAGAGACAGCACACCTTTCAGAAATTTTGGTGTCTCCGGTAGCCCAACAACAACATACAGAAGTATTTGGACCAATCCTGTCTGAAGGAACGTCACTCAATACTTCCACCTTGCCGGTTGATGGGGAAAGTTCAGTTGCTTTGGAAGTTACAACCATCGAGGTTCCAGTATTTGAAGATGCTGCTCCAACACCTACCCATAGACCAACCAATCAATCAAACGTATCTGAAGACTCTGAGGATGAAGAAGATGAAAAAATTGATACAACAATGGATCCAAGGATTATTAATCACTCTTCAGTCCATGAGGAACCAATGTCATTGGCTCAGGGGGAACCGTAATCGGTTCAGGGGGAACTCTCATCTACAATCCAGGGGGAACTTCCATTACCTACCGCACAGCAAATTCCAATAGTCCAAGACTCATCTGCGGGATGTTCACACATCGAGGGGGAACTACCTTCTTCAAGCAGACCCAAAGAGTCCTCAAACGTAGCGGATATACCTTCAACCGCAGCCGCAGACCATCAGCAATCTCATCTACACATTTGGACGAATGATCACCCACCGAGTCAAATCATCGGCAACCTGTGTTCAGGTATTCAAACTCGTTCTTCTAGTTATTTAAATAACCATTGTCATTTTGCAGCATTCATGTCATCCGTCGACCCCAAAACCATAAAAGAAGCACTTATGGAGCCTAATTACATCATTGCAATGCAAGAGGAACTTGCTGAGTTTGAACGTAATAAAGTTTGGAAATTGGTACCGAAGCCAAAAGGCCACACTATTGTCGGTAAAAGATGGGTTTAAAAAAAAGTTAGATGAATCAGGTGTGGTAATTCGAAAGAAAGCATGCTTAGTTGCAAAAGGGTATAGTCAACTTGAAGGTGTTGATTACGATGATACATATGCACCGGTTGCTAGGATGGAAGCCATACATATTTTCTTAGCGTATGCAGCTCATAAAAACATCAAGGTCCATCAGATGGATGTGAAAATTGCTTTCCTAAATGGTGAACTAAAAGAGGAAGTTTATCTACAACAGCCTCCAGGCTTTGAAAGCTCAGAATTTCCAAATCATTATTACAAGCTGGAGAAAGCTCAGAATGATCTATATACTCTGCGGGTCTCCTTATTTCTTTTTGTCACGCCCCCGAACCAGACGGCGGAAACGTCCGAGGGCTCGTGTGACTATCAATTAAAATATCATCACAATGAATATACATGAAACATAACACATTCATCACCAAACATTATATATTACAGCTGGTATTGTTCACATCAAGTACATTGTCATAGATTACATAAATTCAAAGTATTAAAAGCACGTTGAGTGACATTACACAAAATAAATCCATACACACTTGAAAGTCCTCCTGCTTAACGATTACCTGAGAATACAAGTTATTTTGAAAACGGTCAACATATATAATGTTGGTGAGTTCATAAGCATGTTTGAATAAAAGTCTTTGTATTGTTTGTAAAACCCAGAAAATCCGATATTTTTTGTAAAAAGTCTAAGAAATGATGTGAAATTCGAGTATATGCATATGTGAATTTCATAGTAGTAACATATAGGAATGCAGTTCAAATTTTCTTTGTATTCTTTCTATTGTAAGTAAGTGGTATTTGACTAATAGTATTTCCCCAGAAAATCCAATATTTTCTAATTTATAAGAATTTCATGGTCTTTGCACTGTAGAATGTTTTGTATCATTATGACTTAAGAGTTTTTAATCTTCTGTAATGTCTTAATGGAAATGGATCTCTATATGAGTCGTTATAACCATACATGATAGTGACTGATTTGCCTGCCTTGACATTTTTCCACACGCCGGATTTTCGATCAAGGTTTTGTCACCCTAGGCTGGCCTAGTCTAACTGTAGCGAACAGCTCAGGTGTGGGGGAGTCACCCCCGTATAGATCTATACACAAACTCTCGCTCTCCCTCCAGGAGACTCTGATTATAACTACAAGCTACGGCTATACACTCTTAGTGGTGTCAACCGACACGTCTCACTAGATCCCATTTGTTTTCACATGAATTTGTATAATGTTATACGTATTTTGAAGTTCGAACACTAGATGATGCATGAAATTAAAAGGTAAGGCTCAACAAACATGAAGAAAAGGCAACTATGGCCCATTAGACGTGTAAGTTATTTCCAGGCTAAATTAGCATGTAAATGGGGCACTAAGGCCCAATAACATGTAAAAGCTAAATGAGGCCCATTTAGCATGTAATTGGGTCACTGAGGCCCAATAAACATGTGATGAATACATTGGGCCAAATAAACATGTAATTGGATCACGAAGGCCCAATAAACATGTATAGCAAATACTAGGCTCAATAATCGCACCATTGTTGTATTTCGTTTGATCGAATTATGTATCCGTAGCGTTATAAAAGTCCAATGTTTTGTTATAATGATATTTTTAGTTTGATACGTCAAAATTCTATAATTTGAACCCGTATTTATTAAAAATTACACTTTAGGTCCCTTAAGAACTAATTTGAACATTTAAAGGCTTATTTTACATAAAATGTCATTTTGGTCTATTTTAAATTAAAAATAACATTTTAGTCCATAAATTTATAAAAATTTATATTTTCGCCCCAAATGTTTAGTGATTGACGGGTTTGGCCCAAAAATACATGTAATGACATTTTCAGTCCGTTTTTGCAGAAAATTACAATTTCGGCCCTTATTTGCATAAAATAACATTTTCGGCCCCATTTTTATAAAATTAACATTTTTGGCCCAAATCTTGAGATAGTGTCATTTTCAGCCCCTATTCTCGTTTATTCTCAATTTTGGCTCAAGTTTTGATTAAATAACATTTTTATCCCCGAAAATTGATATTTTTGCAATTTGGGCCCAATAGGCCGTGAGGCCCACCTTAAGGCCCAAAATGCCAAATTTTACACTTTTGACCCTTAGAAAAATATGGTTGTTACAAAAACTCATTTTTAAGCTAATAATACCCTTTTAGCCCCTATAAAACCGTAGGTGTCACTCTTAACCCCAAACTTTTGTTTATTTGCCAAAAATGATCCTTATACAATATTTTGTTTAGTTTTTTCACAACTTAGGCATCTATAACACTTTTAACTTTGTAGTAGGGTGTCTAGAGTGTTTTTGGTTTATGAATCTCACATATTTTTGTTGAAGTTTCATGGATCCATCGAGTTTATCACACAATCACAACATAACCCAAGAAAATCACACATAACATGCATATATACATAGATCTACACATAAACACTTGTATTCTCCCTCAACCTGTCACACCCCCGAACCAGACGGCGGAAAAGTCTGAGGGCTCGTGTGACTATTAATTGAAATATAATCACAATGAATATACATGAAACATAACACATTCATCACCAAACATTACATATTACAGCTGGTATTGTTCACATCAAGTACATTGTAATAGATTACATAAATTCAAAGTATTAATATCACGTTGAGTGACATTACACAAAATAATTCCATACACACTTGAAAGTCCTCATGCCTAATGATTACCTGAGAATACAAGTTATTTTGAAAACGGTCAACATATATAATGTTGGTGAGTTCATAAGCATGTTTGAATAAAAGTCTTTGTATTGATTGTATAACCCAGAAAATACGATATTTTCTGTAAAAAGTCTGAAAAATTATGTGAAATTCGAGTATATGCATGTGTGAATTTCATAGTAGTAACATATAGGAATGCAGTTCAAATTTTCTTTGTATTCTTTCTGTTGTAAGTAAGTGGTATTTGAATAATAGTATTTCCCCAGAAAATCCGATATTTTCTGATTTATAAGAATGTCATGGTCTTTGCACTGTAGAATGTTTTGTATCATTATGAATTACGAGTTTTTAATTTTCCGTAATGTCTTAATGGAAATGGATCTCTATATGAATCGTTATAACCATACATGATAGTGACTGATTTGCCTGTCTTGACATTTTTCCAAACACCGGATTTTCGATCAAGGTTTTGTCACCCTAGACTGGCCTAGTCTAACTGTAGCGAAGTGCTCAGGTGTGGGGGAGTCACACCTGTATAGATCTATACACAAACTCTCGCTCTCCCTCCAGGAAACTCTGATTATAACTACAAGCTACGGCCATACACTTAGTGGTGTCAACCGACACGTTTCACTAGATCCCATTTGTTTTCACATGAATTTGTATAATGTTATATGTATTTAGAAGTTCGAACACTAGATGATGCATGAAATTAAAAGGTAAGGCTCAACAAACATGAAGAAAAGGCAACTATGGCCCATTAGACGTGTAAGTTATTTCCAGACTAAATTAGCATGTAAATGGGCCACTAAGGCCCAATGACTTGAAAAAGATAAATTAGGCCTATTTAGCATGTAATTGGGTCACTGAGGCCCAATAGACATGTGATGAATACATTGGGCCAAATAAACATGTAATTGGATCACGAAGGCCCAATAAACATGTATAGCAAATACTAGGCTCAATAATCGCACCATTGTTGTATTTCGTTTGATCGAATTATTAATCTGTAGCGTTATAAAAGTCCAATGTTTTGTTATAATGATATTTTTAGTTTGATACGTCAAAATTCTATAATTTGAACCCGTATTTATTAAAAATTACACTTTAGGTCCCTTAAGAACTAATTTGAACATTTAAAGGCTTATTTTACATAAAATGTCATTTTGGTCTATTTTAAATTAAAAATAACATTTTAGTCCATAAATTTATAAAAAATTATATTTTCGCCCCAAATGTTTAGTGATTGACGAGTTTGGCCCAAAAATACATGTAATGACATTTTCAGTCCGTTTTTGCAGAAAATTACAATTTCGGCCCTTATTTGCATAAAATAACATTTTCGGCCCAATTTTTATAAAATTAACATTTTTGGCCCAAATCTTGAGATAGTGTCATTTTCAGCCCCTATTCTCGTTTATTCTCAATTTTGGCTCAAGTTTTGATTAAACAACATTTTTATCCCCGAAAATTGATATTTTTGCAATTTGGGCCCAATAGGCCGTGAGGCCCACCTTAAGGCCCAAAATGCCAAATTTTACACTTTTGACCCTTAGAAAAATATGGTTGTTACAAAAACTCATTTTTAAGCTAATAATACCCTTTTAGCCCCTATAAAACCGTAGGTGTCACTCTTGACCCCAAACTTTTGTTTATTTGCCAAAAATGATCCTTATACAAGATTTTGTTTAGTTTTTTCACAACTTAGGCATCTATAACACTTTTAACTTTGTAGTAGGGTGTCTAGAGTGTTTTTGGTTTATGAATCTCACATATTTTTGTTGAAGTTTCAAGGATCCATCGAGTTTATCACACAATCACAACATAACCCAAGAAAATCAAACATAACATGCATATATACATAGATCTACACATAAACACTTGTATTCTCCCTCAACCTGTCACACCCCCGAACCAGACGGCGGAAAAGTCTGAGGGCTCGTGTGACTATCAATTGAAATATCATCACAATGAATATACATGAAACATAACACATTCATCACCAAACATTACATATTACAGCTGGTATTGTTCACATCAAGTACATTGTAATAGATTACATAAATTCAAAGTATTAATATCACGTTGAGTGACATTACACAAAATAAATCCATACATACTTGAAAGTCCTCATGCTTAACGATTACCTGAGAATAAAAGTTATTTTGAAAACGGTCAACATATATAATGTTGGTGAGTTCATAAGCATGTTTGAATAAAAGTCTTTGTATTGTTTGTAAAACCAAGAAAATCCGATATTTTCTGTAAAAAGTCTGAAAAATTATGTGAAATTCGAGTATATGCATGTGTGAATTTCATAGTAGTAACATATAGGAATGCAGTTCAAATTTTCTTTGTATTCTTTCTGTTGTAAGTAAGTGGTATTTGAATAATAGTATTTCCCCAGAAAATCCGATATTTTCTGATTTATAAGAATGTCACGGTCTTTGCACTATAGAATGTTTTGTATCATTATGAATTACGAGTTTTTAATCTTCCGTAATGTCTTAATGGAAATGGATCTCTATATGAATCGTTATAACCATACATAATAGTGACTGATTTGCCTGTCTTGACATTTTTCCAAACGCCGGATTTTCGATCAAGGTTTTGTCACCCTAGACTGGCCTAGTCTAACTGTAACGAACTGTTCAGGTGTGGGGGAGTCACCCCCGTATAGATCTATACAGAAACTCTCGCTCTCCCTCCAGGAAACTCTGATTATAACTACAAGCTATGGCCATACACTCAGTGGTGTCAACCGACACGTATGACTAGATCCCATTTGTTTTCACATGAATTTGTATAATGTTATATGTATTTAGAAGTTCGAACACTAGATGATGCATGAAATGAAAAGGTAAGGCTCAACAAACATGAAGAAAAGGCAACTATGGCCCATTAGACGTGTAAGTTATTTCCAGGCTAAATTAGCATGTAAATGGGCCACTAAAGCCCAATGACATGTAAAAGCTAAATTAGGCCTATTTAGCATGTAATTGGGTCACTGAGGCCCAATAGACATGTGATGAATACATTGGGCCAAATAAACATGTAATTGGATCACGAAGGCCCAATAAACATGTATAGCAAATACTAGGCTCAATAATCGCACCATTGTTGTATTTCGTTTGATCGAATTATTTATCCGTAGCGTTATAAAAGTCCAATGTTTTGTTATAATGATATTTTTAGTTTGATACGTCAAAATTCTATAATTTGAACCCATATTTATTAAAAATTACACTTTAGGTCCCTTAAGAACTAATTTGAACATTTAAAGGCTTATTTTACATAAAATGTCATTTTGGTCTATTTTAAATTAAAAATAACATTTTAGTCCATAAATTTATAAAAATTTATATTTTCGCCCCAAATGTTTAGTGCTTGACGGGTTTGGCCCAAAAATACATGTAATGACATTTTCAGTCCGTTTTTGCAGAAAATTACAATTTCGGCCCTTATTTGCATAAAATAACATTTTCGGCCCAATTTTTATAAAATTAACACTTTTGGCCCAAATATTGAGATAGTGTCATTTTCAGCCCCTATTCTCGTTTATTCTCAATTTTGGCTCAAGTTTTCATTAAATAACATTTTTATCCCCGAAAATTGATATTTTTGCAATTTGGGCCCAATAGGCCGTGAGGCCCACCTTAAGGCCCAAAATGCCAAATTTTACACTTTTGACCCTTAGAAAAATATGGTTGTTATAAAAACTAATTTTTAAGCTAATAATACCCTTTTAGCCCCTATAAAACCGTAGGTGTCACTCTTGACCCCAAACTTTTGTTTATTTTCCAAAAATGATCCTTATACAAGATTTTGTTTAGTTTTTTCACAACTTAGGCATCTATAACACTTTTAACTTTGTAGTAGGGTGTCTAGAGTGTTTTTGGTTTATGAATCTCACATATTTTTGTTGAAGTTTCATGGATCCATCGAGTTTATCACACAATCACAACATAACCCAAGAAAATTACACATAACATGCATATATACATAGATCTACACATAAACACTTGTATGCTCCCTCAACCTGTCACACCCCGAACCAGACGGCGGAAACGTCTGAGGGCTCGTGTGACTATCAATTGAAATATCATCACAATGAATATACATGAAACATAACACATTCATCACCAAACATTACATATTACAGCTGGTATTGTTCACATCAAGTACATTGTAATAGATTACATAAATTCAAAGTATTAATATCACGTTAAGTGACATTACACAAAATAAATCCATACACACTTGAAAGTCCTCATGCTTAACGATTACCTGAGAATACAAGTTATTTTGAAAACGATCAACATATATAATGTTGGTGAGTTCATAAGCATGTTTGAATAAAAGTCTTTGTATTGCTTGTAAAACCCAGAAAATCCGATATTTTCTGTAAAAAGTCTGAAAAATGATGTGAAATTCGAGTATATGCATGTGTGAATTTCATAGTAGTAACATATAGGAATGCAGTTCAAATTTTCTTTGTATTCTTTCTGTTGTAAGTAAGTGGTATTTGAATAATAGTATTTCCCCAGAAAATCCGATATTTTCTGATTTATAAGAATGTCACGGTCTTTGCACTGTAGAATGTTTTGTATCATTATGAATTACGAGTTTTTAATCTTCCGTAATGTCTTAATGGAAATGGCTCTCTATATGAATCGTTATAACCATACATGATTGTGACTGATTTGCCTGTCTTGACATTTTTCCAAACGCCGGATTTTCGATCAAGGTTTTGTCACCCTTGACTGGCCTAGTCTAACTGTAGCGAACTGCTCAGGTGTGGGGGAGTCACCCCCGTATAGATCTATACACAAACTCTCGCTCTCCCTCCAGGAGACTCTGATTATAACTACAAGCTACGGCCATACACTCAGTGGTGTCAACCGACACGTATCACTAGATCCCATTTGTTTTCACATGAATTTGTATAATGTTATATGTATTTAGAAGTTCGAACACTAGATGATGCATGAAATGAAAAGGTAAGGCTCAACAAACATGAAGAAAAGGCAACTATGGCCCATTAGACGTGTAAGTTATTTCCAGGCTAAATTAGCATGTAAATAGGCGACTAAAGCCCAATGACATGTAAAAGCTAAATTAGGCCTATTTAGCATGTAATTGGGTCACTGAGGCCCAATAGACATGTGATGAATACATTGGGCCAAATAAACATGTAATTGGATCACGAAGGCCCAATAAACATGTATAACAAATACTAGGCTCAATAATCGCACCATTGTTGTATTTCGTTTGATCGAATTATTTATCCGTAGCGTTATAAAAGTCCAATGTTTTGTTATAATGATATTTTTAGTTTGATACGTCAAAATTCTATAATTTGAACCCGTATTTATTAAAAATTACACTTTAGGTCCCTTAAGAACTAATTTGAACATTTAAAGGCTTATTTTACATAAAATGTCATTTTGGTCTATTTTAAATTAAAAATAACATTTTAGTCCATAAATTTATAAAAATTTATATTTTCGCTCCAAATGTTTAGTGATTGACGGGTTTGGCCCAAAAATACATGTAATGACATTTTCAGTCCGTTTTTGCAGAAAATTACAATTTCGGCCCTTATTTGCATAAAATAACATTTTCGGCCCAATTTTTATAAAATTAACACTTTTGGCCCAAATCTTGAGATAGTGTCATTTTCAGCCCCTATTCTCGTTTATTCTCAATTTTGGCTCAAGTTTTGATTAAATAACATTTTTATCCCCGAAAATTGATATTTTTGCAATTTGGGCCCAATAGGCCGTGAGGCCCACCTTAAGGCCCAAAATGCCAAATTTTACACTTTTGACACTTAGAAAAATATGGTTGTTATAAAAACTCATTTTTAAGCTAATAATACCCTTTTAGCCCCTATAAAACCGTAGGTGTCACTCTTGACCCCAAACTTTTGTTTATTTTCCAAAAATGATCCTTATACAAGATTTTGTTTAGTTTTTTCACAACTTAGGCATCTATAACACTTTTAACTTTGTAGTAGGGTGTCTAGAGTGTTTTTGGTTTATGAATCTCACATATTTTTGTTGAAGTTTCATGGATCCATCGAGTTTATCACACAATCACAACATAACCCAAGAAAATCACACATAACATGCATATATACATAGATCTACACATAAACACTTGTATTCTCCCTCAACCTGTCACACCCCCGAACCAGACGGCGAAAAAGTCTGAGGGCTCGTGTGACTATCAATTGAAATATCATCACAATGAATATACATGAAACATAACACATTCATCACCAAACATTACATATTACAGCTGGTATTGTTCACATCAAGTACATTGTAATAGATTACATAAATTCAAAGTATTAATATCACGTTGAGTGACATTACACAAAATAAATCCATACACACTTGAAAGTCCTCATGCTTAACGATTACCTGAGAATACAAGTTATTTTGAAAACGGTCAACATATATAATGTTGGTGAGTTCATAAGCATGTTTGAATAAAAGTCTTTGTATTGTTTGTAAAACCCAGAAAATACGATATTTTCTGTAAAAAGTCTGAAAAATGATGTGAAATTCGAGTATATGCATGTGTGAATTTCATAGTAGTAACATATAGGAATGCAGTTCAAATTTTCTTTGTATTCTTTCTGTTGTAAGTAAGTGGTATTTGAATAATAGTATTTCCCCAGAAAATCCGATATTTTCTGATTTATAAGAATGTCACGGTCCTTGCACTGTAGAATGTTTTGTATCATTATGAATTACAAGTTTTTAATCTTCCGTAATGTCTTAATGGAAATGGCACTCTATATGAATCGTTATAACCATACATGATAGTGACTGATTTGCCTGTCTTGACATTTTTCCAAACGCCGGATTTTCGATCAAGGTTTTGTCACCCTAGACTGGCCTGGTCTAACTATAGCGAACTGCTCAGGTGTGGGGGAGTCACCCCCGTATAGATCTATACACAAACTCTCGCTCTCCCTCCAGGAGACTCTGATTATAACTACAAGCTACGACCATACACTCAGTGGTGTCAACCGACACGTCTCACTAGATCCCATTTGTTTTCACATGAATTTGTATAATGTTATATGTATTTAGAAGTTCGAACACTAGATGATGCATGAAATTAAAAGGTAAGGCTCAACAAACATGAAGAAAATGCAACTATGGCCCATTAGACGTGTAAGTTATTTCCAGGCTAAATTAGCATGTAAATGGGCCACTAAGGCCCAATGACTTGAAAAAGCTAAATTAGGCCTATTTAGCATGTAATTGGGTCACTGAGGCCCAATAGACATGTGATGAATACATTGGGCCAAATAAACATGTAATTGGATCACGAAGGCCCAATAAACATGTATAGCAAATACCAGGCTCAATAATCGCACCATTGTGGTATTTCGTTTGATCGAATTATGTATCCGTAGCGTTATAAAAGTCCAATGTTTTGTTATAATGATATTTTTAGTTTGATACGTCAAAAGTCTATAATTTGAACCCGTATTTATTAAAAATTACACTTTAGGTCCCTTAAGAACTAATTTGAACATTTAAAGGCTTATTTTACATAAAATGTCATTTTGGTCTATTTTAAATTAAAAATAACATTTTAGTCCATAAATTTATAAAAATTTATATTTTCGCCCCAAATGTTTAGTGATTAACGGGTTTGCCCCAAAAATACATGTAATGACATTTTCAGTCCGTTTTTGCAGAAAATTACAATTTCGGCCCTTATTTGCATAAAATAACATTTTCGGCCAAATTTTTATAAAATTAACATTTTTGGCCCAAATCTTGAGATAGTGTCATTTTCAGCCCCTATTCTCGTTTATTCTCAATTTTGGCTCAAGTTTTGATTAAATAACATTTGTATCCCCGAAAATTGATATTTTTGCAATTTGGGCCCAATAGGCCGTGAGGCCCACCTTAAGGCCCAAAATGCCAAATTTTACACTTTTGACCCTTAGAAAAATATGGTTGTTATAAAAACTCATTTTTAAGCTAATAATACCCTTTTAGCCCCTATAAAACCGTAGGTGTCACTCTTGACCCCAAACTTTTGTTTATTTTCCAAAAATGATCCTTATACAGGATTTTGTTTAGTTTTTCACAACTTAGGCATCTATAACACTTTTAACTTTGTAGTAGGGTGTCTAGAGTGTTTTTGGTTTATGAATCTCACATATTTTTGTTGAAGTTTCATGGATCCATCGAGTTTATCACACAATCACAACATAACCCAAGAAAATCACACATAACATGCATATATACATAGATCTACACATAAACACTTGCATTCTCCCTCAACCTGTCACACCCCTGAACCAGACGGCGGAAAAGTCTGAGGGCTCGTGTGACTATCAATTGAAATATCATCACAATGAATATACATGAAACATAACACATTCATCACCAAACATTACATATTACAGCTGGTATTGTTCACATCAAGTACATTGTAATAGATTACATAAATTCAAAGTATTAATATCATGTTGAGTGACATTACACAAAATAAATCCATACACACTTGAAAGTCCTCATACTTAACGATTACCTGAGAATACAAGTTATTTTGAAAACGGTCAACATATATAATGTTGGTGAGTTCATAAGCATGTTTGAATAAAAGTCTTTGTATTGTTTGTAAAACCAAGAAAATCCGATATTTTCTGTAAAAAGTCTGAAAAATGATGTGAAATTCGAGTATATGCATATGTGAATTTCATAGTAGTAACATATAGGAATGCAGTTCAAATTTTCTTTGTATTCTTTCTATTGTAAGTAAGTGGTATTTGACTAATAGTATTTCCCCAGAAAATCCAATATTTTCTAATTTATAAGAATTTCATGGTCTTTGCACTGTAGAATGTTTTGTATCATTATGACTTAAGAGTTTTTAATCTTCTGTAATGTCTTAATGGAAATGGATCTCTATATGAGTCGTTATAACCATACATGATAGTGACTGATTTGCCTGCCTTGACATTTTTCCACACGCCGGATTTTCGATCAAGGTTTTGTCACCCTAGGCTGGCCTAGTCTAACTGTAGCGAACTGCTCAGGTGTGGGGGAGTCACCCCCATATAGATCTATACACAAACTCTCGCTCTCCCTCCAGGAGACTCTGATTATAACTACAAGCTACGGCCATACACTCTCAGTGGTGTCAACCGACACGTCTGACTAGATCCCATTTGTTTTCACATGAATTTGTATAATGTTATATGTATTTAGAAGTTCGAACACTAAATGATGCATGAAATTAAAAGGTAAGGCTCAACAAACATGAAGAAAAGGCAATTATGGCCCATTAGACAAGTAACTTATTTCCAGGCTAAATTAGCATGTAAATGGGCCACTAAGGCCCAATGACATGTAAAAGCTAAATTAGGCCTATTTAGCATGTAATTGGGTCACTGAGGCCCAATAGACATGTGATGAATACATTGGGCCAAATAAACATGTAATTGGATCATGAAGGCCCAATAAACATGTATAACAAATACTAGGCTCAATAATCGCACCATTGTTGTATTTCGTTTGATCGAATTATTTATCTGTAGCGTTATAAAAGTCCAATGTTTTGTTATAATGATATTTTTAGTTTGATACGTCAAAATTCTATAATTTGAACCCGTATTTATTAAAAATTACACTTTAGGTCCCTTAAGAACTAATTTGAACATTTAAAGGCTTATTTTACATAAAATGTCATTTTGGTCTATTTTAAATTAAAAATAACATTTTAGTCCATAAATTTATAAAAATTTATATTTTCGCCCCAAATGTTTAGTGATTGACGGGTTTGGCCCAAAAATACATGTAATGACATTTTCAGTCCGTTTTTGCAGAAAATTACAATTTCGGCCCTTATTTGCATAAAATAACATATTCGGCCCAATTTTTATAAAATTAACATTTTTGGCCCAAATCTTGAGATAGTGTCATTTTCAACCCCTATTCTCGTTTATTCTCAATTTTGGCTCAAGTTTTGATTAAATAGCATTTTTATCCCCAAAAATTGATATTTTTGCAATTTGGGCCCAATAGGCTGTGAGGCCCACCTTAAGGCCCAAAATGCCAAATTTTACACTTTTGACCCTTAGAAAAATATGGTTGTTATAAAAACTCATTTTTAAGCTAATAATGCCCTTTCAGCCCCTATAAAACTGTAGGTGTCACTCTTGACCCAAAACTTTTGTTTATTTGCCAAAAATGATCCTTATACAAGATTTTGTTTAGTTTTTTCACAAGTTAGGCATCTATAACACTTTTAATTTTGTAGTAGGGTGTCTAGAGTGTTTTTGGTTTATGAATCTCACATATTTTTGTTGAAGTTTCATGGATCCATCGAGTTTATCGCACAATCACAATATAACCCAAGAAAATCACACATAACATGCATATATATACATAGATCTACACATGAACACTTGTATTATCCCCCAAAAACAAGTAAAAACCGAAAACAATGGGGTATGAACTCACCTTTGCTTTGATGTTTCGGTTTTGAAGAAGAAATGGAAGAAGATGATGTGATTTTTTGGCTCTAGCAAGCTCCTTGTGTGGTTTTCGAGCTTAGATGGTTTCTAGGATGTTAGATCACGAAATGAAACTTTATAAGGGATTGTACTTAGCTTAAGGATGAAAATCAAAGACTTAAGTATGACAGAAACTTACCAAAGATGATGATCTAGATGAAAACCTCTTTGAAGATACACATAAAATCTCGAAATTTGAAGGAAGATGTAGGGGTTCTTGAGAGCTTTCCTTAAGAGATTTTGTAAGTGAAATGAGTGTGGTGGTGATTTTTGGCACTATGGCCGAGATTAAGAAGGAGAGAGGGGAGGAAAGTTTTGCATGGAAGGTAATACACTTCTGATGGGTTTTGAGCATTCTAACACTTCCTAAGTGTACATGCAACCCTAATAACCTTGGATTTATGTTTGTCTAATAATCATGGAAAGTTGAATTCCAAGGTTATATTCCTATCTAGCATACATGGGGAACATTTTTAACTTGAATGAAAGATAGAATAACTTACCTTATTGTTGATTATGATCCTTGAAACCTTGTGAGCCTAGCACCCCAAGTGTGATGCCTCAAATGCTTCACACAACACCAAATGCAAAGGAGTAAACTTTGAGAGAATCTTACACTTGCAAAATCGGCTCTAGCCCTCTTGTTTCTTAGTGTCGCCTACTTTGGTGGAGAATGGGTTTCTTATATAGTGTTGACACATCTAGGGTTACACCATGTAAACCCTAATGTGTCATGACTCTTCATTTCCATGACCCATGGGTTTGTAACTCCTATGGAGCATCCATGGAGCATCCTATGGGTGGAACCCAACTTGATAATCCATGGAGCCTCTTAGCCCACTATATAAGATATGGAAGATTTACATAATCTACCCATATATTTAATTAGTTATCTTTTGATCACTTAATTAATTCTAAATTAATTCTTGATCAAACTAATTAAATAATATTATTAATATATTAGAACTTATAATATATTAATAAACCATAAGTGTTATTTCTCTCATTTTAGTTTATCCAATTGCATGGTGCCATGCAACCCAAATGGACCATGTCGGGTCGGGTCAAGTACATACCAGAAATAGTTATGGACTTAGACACCTTATCCAACAGTCTCCCACTTGGATAAGTCTAATAACTATAACTGCAATACTTCAGGAACCGATCGGCAATCGTAGCTCTTTCAAGGTCTCTCGGAACTGAGAAGATGATGATACGCCATTTAAGATAAGTGATCATATAATCCTCTGTTCTAGATATCAGCCGGACAAATACATGGAACAATGTCTTACTTATTGTCCAGCAGTTTGTTTCCCGATTTCCAATTTGTTTGACATAGAACTCAATTGAACACATCAACTTAGTTCTGACCGGGCCCGGTACATAGGTCAAAACAAAATCATCGAGGGGCCTAGATATCAGCTTCTAATCCAAGAAGTAACAGATAAACTTCGACTCATATGTTTGGTCTACTACTCATTGAATTATACACAAGAGCACGTTTTATAACATCGAGTTACCAATGCGTTTTTGTACAATCAATGCATAACAAACTTATAAGTAACAAATCATATCTCTAGGTTTGAAGACTTATATGATATTACCATCTCACGATCACTCGAGATAAATTCCATGAAGTGATTCCAGTGAGCGTGGGTTGAGTCCAATGCTCAGAACTTATGAGCACTCATGAGTGTTGTAGCCATGTCCAACAACTTAGACCTCTGCAACCAATCATGACAGTCTTGATTCATACCTACTTCCGACATATGACCGACTGTGGAGGTTCGAATAATATGATATACCAAACATAATTATTCTGGAAGTCAAAACATGCAAAAGAAATATAGTAAACGATCGACAAGAGATAGCAACACTTTACTCATAAATAAAACACCTTTTATTCATCATCTAATGTCAATTACACTTTACAAATTTCAAGGTTATTTAACTACTAAATCTAATATCATCCTTCAGCCCTATGCTCCGAGCATGCTGGAGATGCTTAACCCGAGTCAGTCCCTTCGTGAAGGGATCTGCTGGATTCTCATCCGATGATACCCTCTTTGCCACGAGGAGTCCTTCTTCTATTCGATGTCTGATGAAATGGTATTTTCTGTCGATGTGTCTGGATCTCTCGTGATCCCTTGGTTCCTTGGCTAAGGCAACTGCACTTTCACTATCACAGAAAATTTCCATTGGCTCTTTAATAGCTGGTACAACTCCAAGGTCTCCAATGAAGTTCTTCAGCCATATCGCCTCCTTTGCTGCCTCGCTAGCTGCTATATACTCTGATTCGCAAGTTGAATCAGCCACTGTCTCTTTCTTGGAACTCTTCCAAGAAATTGCTCCTCCACTTAAGGTAAAGACCCAGCCTGACTGAGAGCGGAAATTATCCCTATCAGTCTGAAAGCTAGCATCACTATACCCTACAACTCTCAAGTCTTCACTCCCACCAAGGGTAAGGACCCAGTCCTTAGTCCTCCGTAGGTACTTGAGGATATTCTTTACCGCAGTCCAGTGTGCCTTGCCAGGGTTCCCCTGATACCTGCTAACCATGCTCAAAGCAAAGGCTACATCAGGTCGAGTACACGTCATAGCATACATGATCGATCCTACAGCCGAAGCATAAGGTATTCGACTCATTTCTGCTATCTCAGCCTCAGTACTAGGTCTTTGTGTCTTACTCAATCTGGCATTACTCTGGATGGGTAACTCTCCTTTCTTGGAGTCCTGCATGCCGAATCTCTTCAACACCTTATCCAAGTAGGTACTCTGACTAAGTCCAATTAGTTTTTTACTCCGGTCTCTCAAGATCCTTATCCCTAGAATATAGGCAGCTTCTCCTAGGTCCTTCATAGAGAAACACTTCCCAAGCCAGGACTTAACATCCTGCAGAGTTGGGATGTCATTTCCTATGAGTAGTATGTCATCCACATACAATACCAAAAAGCTAACTATACTCCCACTAGCCTTGACATATACACAAGATTCATCTTCACTCCTAGAAAAGCCAAATTCCTTGACTTTCTCATCAAAGCAAAGATTCCATCTGCGAGGTGCTTGCTTTAACCCATAAATGGATTTCTCAAGCTTACACACTCTATTAGGGTACTCTGTATTGACAAAACCCTCTGGCTGACTCATGTAAACATCCTCAGCCAACTTTCCATTAAGGAAAGCGGTTTTGACATCCATTTTCCATATTTCATAGTCATGAAATGCGGCTATGGCTAACAGAACCCTAATAGACTTAATCTTGGCCACTGGAGAAAAGGTCTCATCATAATCAACTCCCGGAGTTTGTGAGAAACCCTTTGCAACCAGTCGTGCCTTATAAGTGTGTACATTACCATCCATGTCGGTCTTCTTCTTGAAGATCCATTTGCACCCTACAGTCTTACGACCTGGTACATTCTCAACCAAGTTCCAAACTTGATTGTCATACATGGACTGTATCTCGCTGTCCATTGCCTCTTTCCACTTGGCTGACTCAGGGCCTGCCATGGCTTCCGCGTAACTGTTAGGTTCATCCAGACCTATCAGTGTCTCATCATTGATAAGTGTATCACCTTCCGCAGTAATATGGAATCCATAGTAATGCTCAGGTGCATTCCTAACCCTTGTGGAACGCCTCAGAGGTACAGACTTGTCAATTGGCTCAACAGAAGTTTCCTCCTCAAGTTAAGTGCTAGGGTTTGAAGTTCCTTCACCACTTGACTCTTGAATTTCTTCAAGGTCAACTTGCCTCCCACTATCTCCTTGGCTTATGAACTCTCTCTCTCGAAAGAAAGCCCTCCTAGCTACAAAGACCACATTCTCACTAGGTCTGTAGAAGAGGTAACCAAAGGATTTCTGTGGGTAGCCGATGAAAATACACCTCTCACTTCGAGGTTCGAGCTTATCATGAGTCTCGCGTCTCACGAAAGCCTCGCAACCCCAAATCTTAATGTGGTCTAGTTTGGGTACTTTACCAGTCCACATCTCATGAGGAGTTTTGGCAACTTTCTTTGTGGGAACTAGATTAAGGATATGGGCGGCAGTCTCTAAGGCATACCCCCAAAATGAGATTGGTAGCAAAGCTCGACTCATCATGGAACGAACCATATCCAACAAGGTTCGATTACGCCTCTCAGCTACACCATTCAATTGCGGTGTCCTGGGAGGTGTCAATTATGAGACAATCCCACATTCCCTAAGATAGTCGAGGAACTCTGAACTAAGATACTCACCACCTCGATCGGATCGAAGCATCTTAATGTTCCTGCCCAATTGATTCTCGACTTCTTGTTTAAACTCTTTAAACCTCTCAAAAGTCTCTGACTTATGCTTGATTAAGTAGACATATCCATATCTACTGTAATCATCAGTAAAAGTCAAATAATAACGATTAGCATCCCTTGTGGCATGTTTGAAGGGCCCACACACATCCGTGTGTATAAGATCCAACAAACCTTCACCCCTCTCACAAGAACCTGTGAAGGGTGACTTTGTCATTTTTCCAAGTAAGCATGATTCGCAACTATCATCTGACTTTAGGTCAAATGACTCCAATACTCCATCCTTTTGGAGTTGGCCTATGCGTTTCTTGCTTATATGTCCAAGACGACAATGCCATAATGATGCTTTATCCAAGTTATTATTATTAACAGAATCAATACACAATACATTATTTCCTAAGTTATCAACCACAGATACAATTTCATACACGCCATCACAAGGTAATGCTTTAAAATAAAGAACATTATTAAAGAAAGCATTAATCGAACCAACTTCATTATCAAATGAAAAGGTGAAACCTTGTTTATACAATGCATGAAAGGAAATAATGTTTCTTGCCATTTCTGGCGAATAACAATACTTATTCAAATCTAAACTAAACCCACTACTTAGAAATAAAGTATAAACTCCAATCTTGGTGACAGGTAAAGCTTTCCTATTCCCCATGATTAATTTTATTCTTCCATGCTCCACATTCTCACTTCTTCTTAGTCCCTACAAATCAGAACAGATATGAATACCACAACCGGTATCAAGGACCCAAGAGTTAGAATGGGGTGAGTTATTAGATAAGATAGTGTAAATACCTGCATGGTTGGGTTTAATTTTCCCATCCTTCACATCTTGCTGGTATTTTGGGCAGTTCCGCTTCCAATGTGACTTTTCATGGCAATAGAAGCATTCAGCCTCTTTTGGGTCAGAAGAAGGAGTGACGAAACCTTTCTTGGTTCCACTTGAAGAAGAGCCATCAAGGGTCCTAGCCTTGGTACCCTTCGAAGAGCTCTTCCTCTTCTTCCCTCTACCTTTCCCGATTGCCAAAACCGGGACGGAGTTTGGAGTAGGAGTGTTAACAACCGACTTACCCTTAAGACCTGTTTCTGCGGTCTTGAGGAGTCCCTGAAGTTTGCTGAGTGTGACCTCTTCCTTATTCATGTGATATGTCATGCGGAATTGATCATAGCACGATGGTAAGGAGTGCAAAATGATATCTATTGCAAGCTCCTCAGGGAAGTTCACATTAAGCTTCAGCAACCGATCCACATACCTTTGCATTTTCTGCATGTGGCTCATGACGGATTCCCCGTCCTTCATCATGGTTGTTATGATAGAGCATATGATTTCATACCTCTCTTGTCGTGCACTTTGATGGTATCTTTCCATCAGATCTTGGTGCATTTCAAAAGGGTAGAAGTCCTCATAGGACTTTTGGAGTTCCGCTGTCATGGTGGCCAACATGATGCATGCCACTTTTGTAGCATCCCTTTCATGTGCCCGGAAGTCAGTGATCTCCTGGGGAGTTGCAGTGGTCTCATCAATCTCCTTAAGCTCCTTGTCAAGGACATATTCTTTGTCCTCGTAGCGGGTAATCATCCTGATGTTTCTGATCCATTCATTAAAGTTGGATCCATCAAAAGTGACTTTCCCACACAAGTTCATAAGGGTAAAGGAGCCATTAGGATTAGAGCCAGAAGCAGCATTGTTTGAAGACATCTGAAAGAAGAGAACAAGATTAGTTTAGATATTAAGAGAGTCCTTAATAAAACACCCAAATGTAATATTAAGGCTAGAATCCAATCACAATATATTATAACTTAGAAGAGGTATGCCGTAATCCAAGCTATAACATATTTGAAAGGTAGGTGAATGACGATTCACCAATTTCCACCATGAAAAACGAAATATAAATATTAGGTTTTTAATTGGTTCTTAGAAATTCCTAGATTCTTTTGAGATTCAATGAACTTTTTAAAGGCATGTTTCAATCTCGAGTGTGCCCTCCAAGTTTTATGACTGGGATACCGAGGATCACAAAACGAGGTGTGAAGTAACCATGCAAATCACTTGGTACCCTCAAGGTTTATCACTCAATCGATGTGCCGGTAAACCACACACGCTCCACCGATGCTATGGTAAACCTTAAGTCACCCTTTACCTACCTTGTTAAGTCCAAGTTAGTGTGCCGATTAACCACACACGCTCCACCAACGACTTAAACAAAGTGTAAAGTGTAATTTCATGGATTAGCACCTTATTCACATTTTCCTAAAGTAACTAAGATTGGGAATTTAATAAAAGCATTTAGTTACTTTATAATATTCATCATACTTTTAATGAGAATTTATAAGTCCTTGTCTTACCCGTTCGGCTAACGACCCTCCACCGATCAAGAAAGCGGTGGGTGAGAGTGGACACCCATTAAGTTGCCATTTTATAGGCAACAACCTTATACCCCCCTTATAGACCGGCTTCGTGAATGAGGCGTACTAGCGGTAAGACGACTTGACGTTATACATATATATATTAGTAACTTATAATATTATAAAGTATAAGGGTTGAATTTTAACTTTTAAAATTCTAAGGGTTGGAACTAAAGTTTGAATCAAGACTTTACATGTTCCAAAACTTGAGGGCAAGTTTTGTAAACTTCCAAAACTTTTCATTTCTTATAACTTATGAATTAATTGAGTAATAAAAATGAAGACTCTTCATTTTTATAACTCTTGTGTTCTTTTAATGGCTTTAATAAAAGTGAGACTTTTGCTTTCCCATAACTTGAGGACAAGTTATGGACTCCATTAAAACATATTATGATCATGAATTAAACTACCATGAAGGTTACAAACAATTCCTATGATCATCTAATCTTCATAAGTTCAAGAACATGAATATGAACACTTTCAAGAATAAAAAATTACACTTAAAAAAAACTTGTAATTTTAATAATTGCCATTGTAAATGGATTAGCATAAACATTACACCATCTAAAACAAGCTTTAAAACATCAAAACAGTTTAGGGTAATGTTTCTAGTCCATTTCCAGCAACAAATGTGCAAACTTTCATACGAGCAGAAAACAAAAAAACGATTTTTTTTCAAGCTGTTTGCACAAAAAAAAAACAACAAACAAACCTAGTCTCTGATACCACTGATGGGTTTTGAGCATTCTAACACTTCCTAAGTGTACATGCAACCCTAATAACCTTGGATCTATGTTTGTCTAATAATCATGGAAAGTTGAATTCCAAGGTTATATTCCTATCTAGCATACATGGGGAACATTTTTAACTTGAATGAAAGATAGAATAACTTACCTTGATGTTGATTATGATCCTTGAAACCTTGTGAGCCTAGCACCCCAAGTGTGATGCCTCAAATACTTCACACAACACCAAATGCAAAGGAGTAAACTTTGAGAGAATCTTACACTTGCAAAATCGGCTCTAGCCCTCTTGTTTCTTAGTGTCGCCTATTTTGGTGGAGAATGGGTTTCTTATATAGTGTTGACACATCTAGGGTTACACCATGTAAACCCTAATGTGTCATGACTCTTCATTTCCATGACCCATGGGTTTGTAACTCCTATGGAGCATCCATGGAGCATCCTATGGGTGGAACCCAACTTGATAATCCATGGAGCCTCTTAGCCCACTATATAAGATATGGAAGATTTACATAATCTACCCATATATTTAATTAGTTATCTTTTGATCACTTAATTAATTCTAAATTAATTCTTGATCAAACTAATTAAATAATATTATTAATATATTAGAACTTATAATATATTAATAAACCATAAGTGTTATTTCTCTCATTTTAGTTTATCCAATTGCATGGTGCCATGCAACCCAAATGGACCATGCCGGGTCGGGTCAAGTACATACCAGAAATAGTTATGGACTTAGACACCTTATCCAACAACTTCTTGATACATGTGCTCATCTAGATATATGCTATGTAATTATGTGTTGTCATCCTTCTAATTTATCTCCTTATTTCATCATCCATTCATTTTTTTTACATATGGGTTGAAGATTTGGGATAGAAGAAAGAAGTTGAATAGTTTTGGGCCTTTACTTGTCTTTACTCGAAATTATGGGGTCCAATAATTATCTTTTCGGCCCATTGGGCCCTCATAGATGTTCACGGCCCAATGTAGTTTAATTAAAGAGGTTTAGGGTCCATTTAGAATCCAATTAGGGTATTTAGGCCCAAAAGAGTCAAATTGAAGGCTTATTGGCCCATTAGGCCCAATAAGAAAACCCTAGTCCATAATAAACTTGAACCGGGATTTTTGGGTTTTTAACTCATTATTGACTATTTGGATACTTTGTATAGAGTTTTGAACTTCACTTGTGAATCTTGATTAAGTTTGTTGTCATAGAATGAACACAGTGCATGGCATCAAGTTAGGGTTACAAGTATTATCATAGATGATGTTTACATGATTACAGAATTTCTTGGCTAAAAAATGCCAGTTGTGACACTTTTATTTCTAACCTTCATGATTTAGTTTGTCTTTCAGCTACCGCAGACGCATTAAATGCTACCGCAGATGCATTAAACGAACCCACAGTCATCACTCCATAAAAGCCTTATATGATATTGTGTGCTACTTAATGTATTAAAAACATTCTTCAAACGTTCATTTTTTCGCACATGATACTTCAGTCTCTTTTCAAATGACTTTCCTCAGTCAGACCTATTTTTGGATAAAAAGAAAGAAAATCGATTTGCCTTCTGTAAAATCTTTTTGCAAATGCTTTCCAATCACATCACGCAACCGTTAGGGTCTAATCCTGTCCGGATCCCCATTTTTCACAACAGATAAACCATTTTTCACCCCACATTTAACCGGCGTGTCATCATGGGCCTGTCAAACATTTAATGCTCCTCATTTCCCAGAAACTATTCATTTTTGATTTATTTTAATTCGATCTGATAATGGTAAAAACCCAAAGGTTTTTAACTTTAACAGCTGTGATTAAATTAATACCAATACTTTTTGAAATCCGGAGGTATAAAACCCCCATTTTCCTCCCAAGAGAGCTTTTACGCTTTCTGAACTCACAGACGATCTTCATCTCTTTCATCTTCTTGCAAAAATACTCTCGAGCAAGTTCTTCAAAATCTTTTTCTGCAACAATGGTGAAGTCAGGCATTTCAAAGAAACAGTCCAAAGCTTCAGGATCAGCACGACCAACTGGGTCAGAATCCACGATCAAAGACCTAACTCCTTCGATCTCAGCCAGAAATTATAGAGGAATCTTTGAAGATCATTCATCCTACAATGAAGCAATCAAACTGATGATCAAGTTTCTTCCATCTCACCTTCTGTTTGGAGCTTTCGATTCCTTCACAAAAGCTATACCACAAGAAGTCCTGTTCAAGTGCGCGTTTTCTGCCTTCAGACCTCATGAAAAACTACAAGAGATTCATCTTAATCTCATTGATGATTCTTTGGTGGTGTTAACCAAAGAAAAGTTTCTTGATGCAATCAACCTAAGGGTTCTTCCTTCGACAAAGTTATACTCTCCAATCAAAACTGATGTGTTTTATACCCTTTACCAAATGGGGTATCAAGCAAAACTCAAAGGCGTAGGAGAATTCAAGAAAAGCAAATTGCCTGCTGTTTGGCAATTTGTTTGTCATTTTGTGATTAGATGTCTCTCAGGAAGAACAGGAGGGACAAATAACATGGGAAAACAACTTTTAGACATCGTATCGAGTATCTACACTGGAAACAAGTCAACTATGGGCGTTGTGAATAAGGGAGTTGTTCCCTCAAAGAAAAGAAAGGCTAAGACTGCAGAGTCTAATCCTAAATCTCAACCTTCCATTTCTAAGGCTCATGATTCCCCTGTTAATGTTATCGATGACACCCAAGATGAGCTTTCAGAATCCGCAGGCATCTTTAGAAGGAAGAAATTGAAGCTCACCCCAAGTCACAACCATATGCAAACCAAGGCCAATGTTGGAGTCTCTCAAAAGACTCCCGCGTCCATTCGAATCACCACAGACTCACCCGCAAGAAGCCCAACTCACCACTCGGATAAAAACAGTGTATCTGTTTCATCTCATATTGGAGACAGACCCCCATTTGGAGCCCAAGCTGATCCAGTTGTGATTACTTGCCCTTAGGTCTCCAGGGCTTCACGATTGCACGTTTTTATTCTGGAGGAGTTGCACTCCATTCTCTTTCATGTCACACAAATAGAACAAACACCTGTTGCACCGCAGGGCACTTATTTCACAGCCCTTGCCGGAACAGAGCCGAGGCTAAACTTGATTTTAGATCAAGGAGACCAAGGAAGCTCTGAAAATCTTGTACCGCCTTCATTACTTTCAAGCAGTTTAGGCATGGTGAGCACAAATGTGCAGGGATCCATGAACCTGAGGGACACCTCGACGAACAAAGGATTTGATGGCTATGCATCTGACGACTCATGGTCTCGATACCGACCAGCAATTGAGTATGGGATCAGTAAATTTGAAGCCTTTAAAAGGTCCCAACAGGCGAGGAAATTTCAACAGGTTCAACAACAACAAAATGAGGAATCCCTTCTCCTGGTAACAAAATATTGGGCCACCACGATCAACAGCGCCAATACAGTGCATGACATTCTCACCAATCAACAATGGATTTCAGAAATGGATCACACTGTCCAGAGTAGGCTTGTCAATCGTGTCGTGTTCGGGTTGGCGGGTCAAAATATACCAACCTGAACACGACCCATTTAACTATACAGGTCACGTGTTGGCGGGTCATGGGTTAGCGATTTTGGAACATAAACCCATATATGACATGTCAACCCACTTATTTATATAGGTTCACAAGTTGGTGGGTTTGTGGGTCATATTTGGGTTTGTGTGTTCGTAGGCTAGATCGCAGCAAATCGATTGCCTACTGTGTTGTGTGTTCGTTGTTCACGTTCAGGCGTCGACATCGTTAAATAATGATTCAATCATTCATGTCACCATTCTTCGTGAGTTCGTTCTGTAGTTCATCACAGAGGGCGGAGCGAGAGAGGGCTTATTCGATTTTGTTTGTGATGTACTGAGATTATCTAGGGCAAACTTCAAATGTCAAATGGTCAATGGTATCAGTTATCCTATCCTACTATAAAGTATAAACTATATAATATATAAAACTTAATACATTTAAAAAATATATATTTTTTTTTATTAAAATTCTAAATGGGTTGGCCGGTCAACCCATATATTTTTTGAGAAACCCATATATGGCCTGTTTAATAAACGGGTTGATGGGTTGGCAGCTTAGTGGGTTGACGGGTTGAAAAAATCAACTCAAACCTGTTTATTTCGTGTCGTGTCGCGGGTCGTGTCGAGAATTTTGTTGAGTTTTGAGCATTCTAACACTCCTATGGTGGACATGCAACCCTATAAACCTTGGATCTATGTTTTCTCTATTATACATGCAAATATTAACTATTCCAAGGTTTCATCCTAACTAGCATATTATGAAGCACCTATACTACAAAGTTCTAGTTAGATGACATACCTTTTGATGTAGCTTGATGTCTTCAAGCTTTAAGAGCTTAGCCCCAATAGTGTGGAAGCCTCAAATGGAATCACAAATCACCAAAACACCTTGGAAGAACTTGAGAGAATATGTATGCACACTAAAATCGGCCCACTCTTATTTTCACACACTTGTGCCAATTTTGTGAGCCAATGACCCCTTTATATATTATGGAGGATTAGGGTTACATCCATGTAAACCCTAATACCCATGACCTTTCATTTACATAGGATCCATTGGTTAAAAGCTCCATGGACCATCCATGAAAGCTTAGCCCAACCTAAATAAACTTGGCCCATTCCATATATATAAGAGTCCATATTTAATTAGTTCTTTTTGATCACTTAATTAATTCTAAATTAATTCTTGATCAATACTAATTAAATAATATGATTCCATATTAATATATTAGAACTTATAACATATTAATATAAATCATAAATATACTATTCTCAAAAGACTATCCATATAAATTGTGCCGGTGAAGTGCAACCCAAATGGACCATGCCGGGTCGGGTCAAGTACATACCAAATATAGTTATGGACTTAGACATTAATCCAACAAATTTCCAGGCCAAGTCCAGAAGAATCAATACATGGAGAATGTAGTTGGTACCTCCAAGCCTCCACCAAATGATGAAGCTCATGATTCAAACGATGATGGAACCGCAATCGAGATCAACTTAGCCCCAATGTTTGGTCATGATGATGACAACCTTGATGATATTCAACAACCTCCTCCTTCCGACGACTTCATTATGGTTGTTGATGATGAAGAATCAAGTAGATCTCAACATTCCACTTCAAAGCCAAAGCAATAAGATAGCAGTTTCAAGAAAAGAATTTCTCAACCTACAAGTTAAAGTAGATCAAATCTTGGCTGCAGTCTCCTCCAAGACACCGCAGAGCAATGAAACTTCAACACAATCACTCGTTGATCGTGTATAGATTTTGGAGACAAGAGAACGAATGCTTGCAGAGAGGATTGTTCTACGGGTTGAAATGGGTATCAGGGATCTTGACAATCGAAGAACCACAAATCACAAGGAATTCATGTCCAAGGCTAAAGACTTCATCAAGGAAGTAAAAGAATTGAAAAATAATCTCCAACAAACCCTGCAAACCCAAGCGAGCAACTCCAAGAAACTTGTGGATGAAACTTATACCGCATACGAAACTGGGTTTGCTGTACTCCAAGACACAATCAAAGGATTGAGAAGATCACTCACTGCCAAACAAACTGTTGATGAAATTCTCCGCCTCACAAAGGAGCTTCATCAACATCTTTTCAGTCCTGCAATCCCCAACAACCAACAAGTGTGTGCTCAAATGAAAACTCATTTTGATGCCACATTCCGAAAATTGATGAATTAAGACACTGGTTTGAGGAGAAGATGGGGCCTGCTTCCTCAAAAGGGGGAAGTGATCTGGGCAATCAAAATCAAATCAGAATTGAAACGGTTTCTGAATCTTCCAAGTCAACAACTCAATCAGATAACCACTCTGTCATTCCTCCTCTGGATCCACCCTCTCCAATGCACCGCAAAGGACAAACTCCTCCTTAAAACCAACCTCCAACGTCAGAGGTCAACAAAGAACCAACTCGACGGTCATCTCCTCAAATTCCAACTCCCCAGGGTTTATCTCAACAAGAAGAAATGTCATCTGACCATACTGATGACTCCCCTGCCACAGCCCAAAGAAAACGAGACTAGAGAGTTGCCAAGCTTGCGGATGAAATTTGGAAGGAACAAGGGTTTGACACTACGTTTGATGAAACCCTGATCATTTCATGGGTAAACCCAACCTGTAGACTTATTGATGCTGATTACACTCCTCATCTCACATACGCAGAACCACCATCCGATGGCTATTAAGACATTCCAATTTCTCCTAATTCCAAATTTTTCCCAGTCTTTCAATCTCTTGATCTCAGCCTTCCGGATGATAGAAGACTCCCCATGGAGTTCGAACGCTTGAACCTATTTCACAGTAAGCATGGTTCTAAGTTTGAGAATATCTGGTCCAATGATAGACCAGACGGGGTGAAGAATTACAAAGTTAGAAAATTCATGAAAAATGAATTTTCCAATACACGCTGACCAGAAGAGGATATGAATATATCCGAACCAAAGCTGATTTCGCGTGCATGAGCCCCGAAGAAATATTTTTGATAGCTCGATTGTTTCAGCTTAAGGCTGAAAAATATCCCAAGATGAAGGTTGCCTTTGAAAGGGCTTGTGAATTCTTAAAGGCATTGGTATGTGACTTTGGAAAGATTGATGCTAAAATACACCAAGTCCTTGCCAACAAGTTCGATTTTCCTCCCTTCGATCTTGTACTAAACTTCACTGAAGGATTCCAAGATATGTCCCTTGGAGCAACAAGCTACCGTGAGCTAGGGGTCGTGTACAAGAAAGCTGAAGATGGTCCCCAAGTACTTCATTCCTGTAACCGCAATCCATTGACTAAAAAAAAGGCAACTGGATATTACTCTGGCTTCAGTGCAAAGATCAAATCACACAACTGATGAAGTCAAGTTCGATATTTCAAGAAGAATCCAATGGCTGTTTGAAGTTACAAAGTTTTGGTGGATTATTATCAAGTTCCTGAAAAAGAACATGTGAAGAAAGTAAGTTGAGAGGTCACTTTGGGGGAAATTGTTGAAACAAAAAGTGACCCTCTTCAGCTATAAGGAACCGCAGACTTTTGCAGTTGGTGATACCACCGAGAAGCTACTACCGAAGACTGTGTTTGTACGTTGAAGAACCGTAGAGTTGAAGATGAACCACAGAGTGATGTTCTGCATGAAGATAGTTTAAGTTACTTTAACTGACATTGTTTGTATTCCATGTATTATCCGGTGAACCATTTATAGTCACCGTGTGAACCATTTATGGTCACCGTAGTCAGTTACTTTTATATTATTTTACTATTTCGATATAACTTTTGGGACTCTATAAATAGAACTTCCCACTTCATGTAATCCTTACCAATTTACCAACTATCAATTTATCGATCAAGGAATGTTTACCAATATCAGATTGTTGATCTCTTTCTCTTAAGTTATCTTAATTGATACTTAACCGAGTCCATCTTCATTTGTGTTGTTCATCTTATACTAAATTGTGTTTGCATGCAAACCTTGTTACGATTCAACCTCGTCTTTACATGTTTACTGGTTATTGATATAAACTTGCTGCTATTTATTTTCCTTACATTTCCACAATCTAACTATTATTATTGTTGAGCTAACAAGATCCATTGAGATTAACTTTAATTCCACAACTTATTATCTTGTACTAACGTGTGTTCAAGTTTTTCTCTCAACAATGCATCATGGTTATACATAACTAGGATCTTACAGCCTGAGAATGTTTGGTTTGGCCTTATTTCCTGTTCATGTTTGATGAAGGGCTTAGGGTAGGATCAGATATTCGAATGTCTATAGGGTCCAATGTTATGTATGGCTAGCATACACGAGTGCTGCAGGGTTGGTGGAAGTTTCATGGATGAGTCATGTGGGGTCAGCCAACCAGTTTTGAGATATATATATATATATATATATATATATATATATATATATATATATATATATATATATATATATATATATATAGCATTCCTCTAGGGTGTGAGGATTGAGCGTATGAGTATGCTAGCAAGTATTGTTAGGGTGTTGTGATGACTCTCTGATACAAGTATGGGTAGGCGTGGAAGGTAGTATGGACCCGTACTACTGAAAGCACAGGACCCGTAAGCATAACAGAGAAGTTGCAGCCCCTAGGGCTTCGTTGGGAGTTGGTTCCCCGTTATGATATGCATATAATCAGATATCTTCCTGGTATATTTTCAGTATGGTGGCTACGAGACGAGTTGAGACCGGATCCGGATCAGGATCAGGAGCTGATAGGAAGATTATATCAGATGAGTTGGATGTGAGGATTAGGAGGATTCTCTATGAGGAGGTTGTGGCCATTGTCAGGGATAAGATACCGGAGCTATTTGGGTCTATGAAGACCGTGATGATGGTGTTCTTTGATGGCAGATACGCATCCGTTGCTGAGACTGTAGTTGTTGAAGCCTCTGCAGCCGTGGCCGCTGCGGGTGTTGGACTGGGTTGGGTTTTTCAGTATCGGGACTTTGACAATACAAAGGCCTCGGCTTTTGATGGGATGCAGGACCCGATCATCGCCATGAGGTGGCTATCTAATGTGGATGGATGTTTCTTCACTTGCTTATGCCCTTCTAACTAGCTGTTCAGATGCGCTCTGAACCTTTTGAGGACTGGAGCGAAGGATTGGTTGACGCTTGCCACTAGTTCATTTTCTAAGGAGTAGAGAGCTACTGTGTCTTGGGAGTAGTTCTCGGAGATGTTCCTCTCCCGTTATGTACCGTTGGTGGAGCGTGAGAGGCTGGCGCATGAATTTTTGGATTTGAGGCAAGGATCAGAGACGGTGACAGAGATCACCAAGATGTTCACGGAGAGGGCTATGTTCTGCCCTGATTTTGCTACATCTGATTAGGCTCATATGAGCCGTTACTTGAGCATGCTCAAGACGGAGATCAGGCAGTTTGTTTCTACTCAGTGTTATGGTTCTTTGTTAGAGATGCATGAGGCCGCCAGGCGGCATGAGATTGAGATCGATTTGCAGACGAGGGAGTCGAGACCGGCCCCGGCGCAGTCGTAGCCTGCGTCGCAGCGGTTTTGGGCCGCTGACTCCAAGGTGGGGAGTCTAATGGGCTGCACTTGTCGGAAGTGCGGCAACGTGCATGATGGAGCTTGTCGGTCTTCTTCGGGTTGCCACAAATGTGGCAAGCAGGACCACATTGCGAGGGATTGTCGGCAGCAGACTACAGCTTTTGGCGTAAGAATTTGTTACCATTATGATCAGGTGGGTCATATGAAGGCCCAATGTCCTTTGTTTGCTGCTAGGCCGGTGCAAGCTCCAGTGTCGGCTACTTTGAGGATCACTGACGGGTGTCAGTGTAGAATGGAGCCCCCGAAGGCTCGAGGTCGTACTTTCCAACTTACTGCCGAGGAGGCCAGAGCAGCTCTAGATGTTGTGATTGCTATGTTTCTATCCTTTATTCTTCTGATTATGATTTATGTTATGCTTATCTGTGTACCTCTGTTAGGTACATTCCTAGTGAGCTCTTTTCCTACTCTAGTGTTGTTTGAATCGGGTACGAGTCGGCCTTTTGTGTCGCAATCGTTCAGTAGAGAGTTTGATATGCTCGTTGGGGAATTGGAATGTCCGTTGCGAGTTTCTATCACCAACAAACACGGGGTTTCTACGTCTTCATTGTATCAAGGTTGCGTTCTGGAGATCTTCAGGGTATCCTTTCCGATCGATTTGATCCCTATCCCTATGGGGGATGTCTGTGTGATTGTGGGTATGGATTGGTTGATCCGTTTCGGTGCTATGATCAATTGCGAGGGCCAGCGTGTGGTAGTTCGAACCCCAAGTGGGTGAGAACTGGTTATTTATGGAGAGGGGACCAGGATGGGTTCAGGGTTATGGGACGGACAGAGGTGGTCCTTCAGACTACAGAGATGATTCAGTAGATCAGGCAGATTAGCTATGGCGACCGACACCGATCCGAGTTGGAGTTTCAGGTCGGTGACACGGTGTTACTGAAGGTCTCACCTTGGAAGGGTGTGATTCGCTTCAGGAATAGGGGAAAATTAGGTCCCCGATATATTGGGCCATTCCGGGTTATTGCTATGGTTAGCAAGGTTGCTTACAGATTGGATCTTCCTGAGGAGCTCAGTCAGATTCACATCACTTTCCATGTTTTGCAGCTGCGAAAGTGTGTATTGGACGAGGATGCAGTGTTGTCCCTGGATGATATTCAGGTCGATGAGCTCCTGGACTATGTTGAGAGGCCCGTAGCCATTCTGAAGAGGAAGGTAAAGGTTTTGCGTAGCAAGGAAGTAACTTTGGTAAAGTTACGATGGGAGCATCAGAGGGGCTCTGAGTGGACCTGGGAGCCGGAGGGTGAGATGCGGGAGCATTATCCGGATTTGTTCGCCGTAGCAAACTTCAAGGACGAAGTCTAGTTTAAGTGGGGGAGAACTATAACATCCCGATGTTCAGGTACTTCTAACTCTTTCATGCCATGATAATTGGTCTGGTGGTTGCAATCTTGGGGTTTAGACACGGTGTCTTGGAGGCACCAACACGACGTGTCTAGACATTAAAAGACGTGTGTTTTGGCTGAGCAACACGACATGTTTTCCCTCTGGGAACGGCGTGTTGACCGCTGTGTGTGAAACCCTAATATTCTGGGGTTTAGTCCCATATTTAAGGATTATGGGGGCTAGGGTTTGTCCACCCTCAACCGCCATCTACCCTCTCATACTCATAAAGAAATCCTAATCTTTTCCTCTCCCATTTGTGAAGATATTAGGTGTTTGGAAGGAAAAAGGTGAAAGAAGGAAGCAAGGATTCAGCTAGCTAGCATCATACTTCAGTGTAGCACTTGATGAGTTTTCAGAGCATTCTAACACTCCTATGGTGTACATGCAACCCTAGAAACCTTGGATCTATGTTTGACTAAGATACATGCAAATAATTATTTTTCCAAGGTTCTTATCCTAACTAGCATGGCATGGGGTACATGAATCAAATAAAACTAGTAGAATTACTTACCTTGTAGTAGAAGTTGATTGCTTGGAGTTTGAGAGCCTAGCACCAATAATGTGGATTCCTCAAATGGAAGTCACAAATCACCACAAACTTGGAAACTTGAGAGAATAGTCACAAACTTCTTTAAATCGGCCTTCTTAGTTTACACACATCAACTAGTGCAATTTCAAGAACCAAAGCCTCCTTTATATAGTGTGGTGGATTAGGGTTACACCCATGTAAACCCTAATACCCATGTCTTTTCATTTCCATAAGATCCATGGGTTAAAGCTCCATGGAGTATCCATGGACTTTCCATGCAAGCCTAGCCCATTCCAAATAAGCATTAGCCCACACTATATAAATACAAGAGCCCATATTTAATTAGTCATACTTTTGATCTCTAAATTAATTCTAAATTAATTATAGATCAACACTAATTAAATAATATGATTTTATATTAATATATTAGAACTTATAATATATTAATAAATCATAACTTATACTATTCTCAAAAGATTATCCGTAAATTGTTCGGGTGAAGTGCAACCCAAATGGACCATGCCGGGTCGGGTCAAGTACATACCAAATATAGTTATGGACTTAGACACTATCTCCAACAGTCTCCCACTTGGATAAGTCTAATAGCTATAGTTGCAAGTATGACTTCAGGAACCGATCAGCAATCGTAGCTCTTAAAACTCTGTTGAACTATGAAGCGCCATTTTAGATAAGTGATCATATAATCCTCTGTTCTAGATATCAGCCGGACAAATACATGGAACATGGTCTTGCTTATTGTAGTTCTGACCGGGCCCGGTACATAGGTCAAAACAAAATCATCGAAGGGCCCAGATATCGCTTCTAATCCTAGAAGGAACAGATAAACTTCGACTCATATGTTTGCTCTACTACTTGTTGAACTACACACAAAGGCACGGTTTATAACATCGAGTTACCAATGCGTTTTCGTGCAATCAATGCATAACCAACTCATAGGCAACAAATCATATCTCTAGGGTTGAAGACTTATATGATATTACCGTCTCACGATCACTCGAGATAAATTCAATGAAGTGATACAAGTGAGCGTGGGTTGAATCCAATACTCAGAACTTATGAGCACTCATGAGTGCTGTAGCCCCACTTTGTCTAACATCTTAGACCTCTACAAGCCAACCCATGACAGTCTTGATTCATATCTACTTCCAACATATGACCGACTGTGGAGAGTTTGAATAATATGATATAAACCATAACATAATTATTCTGGAAGTCAAAACATGCAAAAAGAAATAATAGTAAACGATTGACAAGAGATAGCAACACTTTACTCATAAATAACAGCTTTTATTTATCATCAAATGTCAATTACATTTTAAAAATTTCAAGATTATCTAACTACTAAAACTAATATCATCCTTCAGCCCTATGCTCCGAGCATGCTGGAGATGCTTAGCCCGAGTCAGTCCCTTCGTGAGGGGATCTGCTGGGTTCTCATCCGATGATACCCTCTTTGCCACGATGATTCCTTCTTCTATTTGATGTCTAATGAAGTGATATTTTCTGTCAATGTGTCTGGATCTCCCATGATCTCTTGGTTCCTTGGCTAAGGCAACCGCACTATTGCTGTCACATAAAATCTCCATTGGCTCCTTTATAGCTGGTACAACTCCAAGGTCTCCGATGAAGTTCTTTAGCCATATAGCCTCCTTTGCTGCCTCGCTTGCTGCTATATACTCTGATTCACAAGTGGAATCAGCCACTTTCTCCTGCTTGGAACTTTTCCAAGTAATTGCCCCTCCGTTTAGAGTAAAGACCCAGCCCGACTGAGAGCGGAAATTATCCCTGTCAGTCTGAAAGCTAGCATCACTGTACCCTACAACTCTCAAGTCCTCACTGCCACCGAGGGCAAGGACCCAGTCCTTAGTCCTCCGTAGGTACTTGAGGATATTCTTTACCGCAGTCCAGTGTGCCTTGCCAGGGTCCCCTGATACCTGCTAACCATGCTCAAAGCAAAGGCTACATCAGGTCGAGTACACGTCATAGCATACATGATCGATCCTACAGCTGAAGCATAAGGTATTCGACTCATTTCTGCTATCTCAGCCTCAGTACTAGGGCTTTGTGTCTTACTCAATCTGGCGTTACTCTGGATGGGTAACTCTCCTTTCTTGGAGTTATGCATGTTGAACCTTTTCAACACTTTGTCCACATAGGTTCTTTGACTAAGTCCAATTAGTCTTTTACTCCTGTTTCTCAAAATCCTTATCCCTAGGATATAGGCAGCTTCTCCAAGGTCCTTCATAGCGAAACACTTCCCAAGCCAGGACTTTACTTCCTGCAGGGTTGGGATGTCATTTCCTATGAGTAGTATGTCATCCACATACAGTACCAAAAAGCTGACTATACTCCCACTAGCCTTGATATAGACACAAGATTCATCTTCACTCCTTGAAAAGCCAAATTCTTTGATTTTCTCATCAAAGCAAAGATTCCATCTGCGAGGTGCCTGTTTTAATCCATAAATGGATTTCTCGAGCTTAGACACTCTACTGGGGTACTCTGTACTGACAAAACCCTCTGGCTGAACCATGTAAACATCTTCAGCCAACTTTCCATTAAGGAAAGAGGTTTTGACATCCATTTGCCATATTTCATAATCATGAAATGCAGCAATGGCTAACAGAACCCTAATAGACTTAATCTTGGCCACTGGTGAAAAGGTCTCATCATAATCAACTCCCGAAGTTTGAGAATAACCCTTTGCAACCAGTCATGCCTTATAAGTGTGTACATTACCATCCATGTCGGTCTTCTTCTTGAAGATCCATTTGCACCCAACTATCTTACGATCAGGTACATTGTCAACCAAGTTCCAAACTTGATTGTCATACATGGACTGTATCTCGCTATCCATAGCCTCTTTCCATTTAGCAGCCTCAGGGCCTGTCATAGCTTGCGTGTAGCTGTTAGGCTCATCCAGATTTACCAGTGTGTTATCACTGATAAGTGTCTCACCTTCTGCAGTAATATGAAAACCATAATAATGCTCAGGTGCATTCCTAACTCTGGTGGAACGCCTCAAAGGTATAGATTCTTCAGTCGGCTCAACAGGAGTTTCCTCCTCAGGTTGAGGGCTAGGGTTTGAGGTTCCTTCACCACTTGACTCTTGAATTTCCTCAAGGTCAATTTGCCTCCCACTGTCTCCTTGGCTCATGAATTCTCTCTCTCGAAAGAATCCTCTTCTTGCTACAAAGACCACATTATCACTGGATCTGTAGAAGATGTAACCAAAGGATTTCTGTGGGTAGCCGATGAAAATACACCTTTTGCTTCGGGGTTCGAGCTTATCGTGAGTCTCGCGTCTCACGAAAGCCTCGCAACCCCAAATCTTGATGTGGTCTAGATTGGGAACTTTTCCAGTCCACACCTCGTGAGGTGTTTTGGCAACCTTCTTTGTAGGGACTAGATTAAGGATATGGGCGGTAGTCTCTATGGCATACCCCCAAAATGAGATTGGTAGCGAAGCTCGAATTATCATGGAACGAACCATGTCCAACAAGGTCCGATTGCGCCTCTCAGCTACACCATTCAACTGTGGTGTCCTAGGAGGTGTCAATTGTGAGACAATCCCACATTCCTTAAGATAGTCAAGGAACTCAGTACTAAGATACTCACCACCATGATCGGATCGAAGCATCTTAATGTTCCTGCCCAACTGATTCTCCACTTTTTGCTTAAACTCTTTGAATTTCTCAAAGGTTTCTGACTTATGCTTGATTAGGTAGACATATCCATATCTACTAAAATCATCAGTAAAAGTCAAATAGAACCGATTAGCATCTCTTGTGGCGGTTCTGAAGGGTCCACACACATCCGTGTGTATGAGGTCCAACAAACCTTCACCCCTAGCACAAGTGCCAGTAAAAGGTGACTTTGTCATTTTACCAAGCAAACAAGATTCACAACTATCATCTGACTTTAGGTCAAACGACTCCAAGACTCCATCCTTTTGGAGTTGGCCTATGCGTTTCTTGCTTACATGTCCAAGACGACAATGCCATAAGGATGCTTTATCTAAGCTAGTGGAAGAGTTAATACACAATACATTATTTCCTAGACTATCTACAACAGATACAGTTTCATACATGCAATCACAAGGTAATGCTTTAAAATAAAGAACATTATTAAAGAAAGCATCAATACTACCATTATTATTATCAAAATAAAAGGTAAAACCTTGTTTATACAATGCATGAAAGGAAATAACATTTCTTGCCATTTCTGGCGAATAATAACATTTATTCAAATCTAATGTAAACCCACTATTTAGCACTAAGTAATAAACTCCTATCTTGGTGACAGGTGAAGCTTTCCTGTTTCCCATGATCAAGTTTATCTTTCCCTGCTCCACATTCTCACTTCTTTTTATTCCCTGCAAATCACAACATATGTCAATACCACAACCTGTATCAAGGACCCAAAACTTAGAATGAGGTGAGTTATTAGACAATATAGTGTATATACCTGCATGGTTGGGTTTTACTTTCCCATCCTTCAAATCTTGCTGGTACTTTGGGCAGTTTCGCTTCCAGTGCGACTTTTCATGGCAATAGAAGCATTCAGCCTCATTAGGGTTAGCAGAAGGAGTGACAAAACCTTTCGTGGTTTTGCTTGAAGAGGAGCCTTCAAGGGTCTTACCCTTGGTACCCTTAGAAGGGTTCTTTCTCTTCTTCCCTTTGCCATGCCTGATTGCCAAGACATTGGCTGCAGTTGGAGTAGGAGTAGGAGTAGTAACAACCGACTTACCCTTTAGACCACTTTCGGCGGTCTTCAAGAGTCCTTGAAATTTGCTGAGGGTGACTTCTCCTTGTTCATGTGATATGTCATGCGGAATTGATCATAACACGATGGCAAGGAGTGCAAAATGATGTCTATTGCTAACTCCTCAGGGAAGTTCACATTCAGCTTCAGTAAACGATCCACATACCTTTGCATTTTCTGCATGTGGCCCGTGATGGGTTCACCATCCTTCATTCGGGTTGTTATCATGGAGGAGATTATTTCATATCGCTCTTGACGAGCACTTTGATGGTAGCGGTCCATCAAGTCCTGGTGCATCTCAAAAGGATAATAGTCCTCATAGGACTTTTGGAGCTTGGCTGTCATGGTGGCCATCATGATGCATGCCACTTTTGTAGCATCTCTTTCATGTACCTCATATTCAGCAAGCTCTTCAGGAGTAGCAGTTGGCTCGGGTACCTTCAGCTCCTTGTCGAGAACATATTCTTTGTTCTCATACCGAGTGACCATCCTGATGTTTCTGATCCAATCTGTAAAGTTGGACCCATCAAAGATGACTCTCCCACAAAGATTCATGAGATAGAAGGAGCTAGTAAGGTTTGAGCCAGAAGCATTGTTATTGGAAGACATCTGAAAAGAAGAGGGAATAGATTAGATTAGATATAGAGATAGTCCTTAACAAAACACCCAAATGTAATATTAAGGCTAGGACGCAACACAATATTTTATAACTTAGAAGAGGGATGCCGTAATCTAAGCTATAAGATATTTGAAGGTAGGTGAATGACGATTCACCAATTTCCACCATCAAAAACGAAATATTTAATTAGGTTTTAATTGGTTTAGAAACTCGTAGATTCTTTGAGATTCATTGAACTTTCTTCAATGGCATGTTTCAATCTCGAGTGTGCCCTTCAAGTTTTGTGACTGGGATGCCGAGGATCACAAAACAAGGTGTGAAGTAACCATGCAAATTACTTGGTACCCTTAATGTATTACCCCTCAATCGATGTGCCGGTTAACCACACACGCTCCATCGATACTATGATAAACATTAAGTCACCCTTTACCTACCTTGTTAAGTTCAAGTTAGTGTGCCGGTTAACCACACACGCTCCACTAACGACTTAAACAAAGTGTAAAGTGTAATTTCATGGATTAGCACCTTATTCACATTTTCCTAAAATAACTAAGATTGGGAATTCAATAAAGTTTAGTTACTTTAGCATTATCATTATACTTTTAATGAGAATTTATAAGTCCTTGTCCTACCCGTTCGGCTAACAACCCTCCACCGATCAAGGAAGCGGTGGGTGAGAGTGGACACCCATTAACTTGCCATTTTATAGGCAACAACCTTATACCCCCTTATAGACCGGCTTCGTGAATGAAGCGTACTAGCGGTAAGACGACTTGATCTTATACATATATAAATATTATTAAACTTATAATATTATAAAGTATAAGGGTTGAATTTTAACTTTTAAAATTCTAGGGGTTGGAACTAAAGTTTTTAATATGACTTTACATGTTCCAAAACTTGAGGGCAAGTTTTGTAAACTTTCAAAACTTTTCCTTTCTCATAACTTATGAGTTAATGGTTATTAAAAATGAAGACTCTTCATTTTTTGTAACCTATGTGTTCATTTAATGGTTATTTATAAATGTGACTTTTGGTTATCCATAACTTAAGAACTAGTTATGGACTCCATTAAAACACATAAAGATCAAGAATTAATCTAATCAATTATTAGCACATAATTTCTATGATCTTCTAAACTCATATGTTTATGAATGTTCATATAAAAAATCTCAAGAATCGTAAGCACATATACAAAACTTGAAATTTTGATACGAGCTTTTGAACACAACTTCGATTTTCAAGTTTTTTTTTTTTGCATCAAGTATCAAATAAACAAACCAGGCTCTGATACCACTGATGAGTTTTCAGAGCATTCTAACACTCCTATGGTGTACATGCAACCCTAGAAACCTTGGATCTATGTTTGACTAAGATACATGCAAATAATTATTCCAAGGTTCTTATCCTAACTAGCACGGCATGGGGTACATGAATCAAATAAAACTAGTAGAATTACTTACCTTGTAGTAGAAGTTGATTGCTTGGAGTTTGAGAGCCTAGCACCAATAATGTGGATGCCTCAAATGGAAGTCACAAATCACCACAAACTTGGAAACTTGAGAGAATAGTCACAAACTTCTTGAAATCGGCCCTCTTAGTTTACACACATCAACTAGTGCAATTTCAAGAACCAAAGCCTCCTTTATATAGTGTGGTGGATTAGGGTTACACCCATGTAAACCCTAATACCCATGTCTTTTCATTTCCATGAGATCCATGGGTTAAAGCTCCATGGAGTATCCATGGACTTTCCATGCAAGCCTAGCCCATTCCAAATAAGCATTAGCCCACACTATATAAATACAAGAGCCCATATTTAATTAGTCATACTTTTGATCACTAAATTAATTCTAAATTAATTATAGATCAACACTAATTAAATAATATGATTTTATATTAATATATTAGAACTTATAATATATTAATAAATCATAACTTATACTATTCTCAAAAGATTATCCGTAAATTGTTCGGGTGAAGTGCAACCCAAATGGACCATGCCGGGTCGGGTCAAGTACATACCAAATATAGTTATGGACTTAGACACTATCTCCAACAACACTCTCCTGGACCATTGTAAGTGTCCGAGTCCCGATTTTTATCATTCATAGTCACTAGATCTTGAGTATGTCCCCTTTTTCTCTTTATTATGGGTTGATGCATGGAGGGATCCGATAAAGTTTGCAACTTTATGAATCTCCAGGTCAAGGAGACCTTATAGTGGCTTGAATCTGGTTTCAACCAAAGTTTTGATGCCATGCATGGAAAGTAGGTCATGAATCCCCTTTTTTACCTAATACGGGTTCAAGACATGCATTGTACATGCATGTCTTAAAAAGCACCAATATTTGGAAGGGTTTAGGTGGTTGAACCACTTCTGGAAGGAAGGGACTTTGGATGTTGAGGATTAAGGACTTTATGGTTAAGCCCTTGAATATTCAAGCCATGTGGATGGGTTTTTGAACCCTTGGAGTGATCCAAATGGATAAAGTTGGAAACTTTATCCTTTTTTATAGCATTGGAGTCTAGATCTGGGCCTTGGAGTCCCTGGTATCGAAGGAACAGCTGAATGTATTAACTTCGAAAAAACATGGCGTGTTTGCAAGCCAACACGGCGTGTTGGCTGGGGTTTTCCCAACCGTCTGATTGCTAACAAAACAGGGCTTGTTTGCTAGTACACACGACGTGTTGGGTCAACACGGACTGTTGACCTTGACTATTGACTTTGACCATTTGACCGAGTTTGACCTTGAGGGTTGGGTATTCTGGGTTTTCATAGAACTGGTCATTTGATCGTTGTAGGCATTTGAGTTGAGAGATGAGATTCGGAGTCAGGCCTTTTCAGTTATGTGCTACTTGTAAGGTGAGTCTTCCTCACTGTACTTGCGAGTCGAAGGCACCAAGGTTGTCCCTTTGAATTTGATATCCTCTTATGTATGCTATAGTGTTGTAGTGATCTGTTAGATCGGTATCTTAGTATTTAGGATGTTGCTATGTTTAGTGATATGTAAGATTTGTCTTTCTGTTTTCTAGCTAGTTAATAGTATGTTTATCTGTATTATGTGCACATGATTGGTTGGTGGGTGAGGCTTCACTGCTTTGTGCGTAAGCCAACAAGCCGGGGCATTCCAACCCGATGGTTGAGGGCCTAGGGTATTCCATCCTGAGGATGATTGGACCCATAGTATGTTGGCATTCCAACCCGATGGTTGAGGTTCCTGGGGTATTCCAACCTGATGGTGGATTGGACCCATAGTATGTTGGCATTCCAACCCGACGGTTAAGGGGCCTGGGGTATTGCAACCCGATGGTTGATTGGGCCCATAGTATGCTAATTTGTATTTGTGTTATTTGTTATGTATTGGTATTTTGGGGGAAACTCACTAAGTTTTGGGCTTATAGTTTTGGATTATGTTTCAGGTACCTCAGAGGATCGCGGGAAGGCAAATGCGTAGTCCTGCACCTCCTCATGTTTTACTTTATGATTTTGGGATTTCTCTGATATTGAAATTATTTTTGAAAACAATATTTAAACAATGATGGTTTTTGGGTTGTTTAAAAGGTTAAATTTTTCATGAATTTTATGGATATTACAGATAATTTAGGCAATAATATTTTTTGCATATTGATTCGTCTAATGGTATAGACTATGCGTGCTTGTGGCATTGTTTTCTTTGACACATTAACAAGAAATGCATTGCCCAAATCGAAAAGGATGGATTGTTGGAATCATTTGACCTAAGGTTAGATGATACATGTGAATATTGTCATTGGGAAATATGACAAAATCACCTTTCACTGGATCTTGTGAAAGAGGTGAAGGTTTGTTGGATCTCATTCATACAAATGTATATGGATCCTTCAGATCATCCATAATGGATGCTAATCGATTTTATGTGACTTTTACAGATGATTATAGTAGATATGGTTATATATACTTAATCAAGCATAATTCAGAAACCTTTGAAAAGTTCAAAGAGTTTAAACATTAAGTCGAGAATTAGTTGGGCAAGAAGATAAAGATGCTTTGATATGATAGAGGAGGAGAGTATCTTTGTATCGAGTTCAACGACTATCTGAAGGAATGTGGAATAGTTTCAAAATTGACTCCTCTTAGGACACCACAATTGAATAGTGTGGCTGAGAGGCATAATTGGACCTTGTTAGACATGGTTCGTTCCATGATGAGTCATTCTTATCTTCCTATTCACTTCTTGGGGTATGCCTTAGAGAAAGTCGCCCACTTCCTCAATCTTGTCCCTACAAAGAAGGTTGCCAAAACACCTTAGGAGATGTGGATGGGGAAATTTCCCTCGTTGGTGCATATCAAAGTCTAGGGTTGTGAAGCTTTCGTGAGACGAGAGACTCATGACAAGTTAGCAGCTAGAAGTGAGAAGTGTATTTTCATTGGTTACCCAATGTAGTCATTTAGATATTTGTTCTATAGACCTAGTGAAAACTTGGTCTTTGTAGCACGAAGAGGAGTCTTCCGAGAGAGAGAGAGAGAGAGAGAAAGAGAGAGAGAGAGAGAAAGAGAGCTTATATTCAAAGAGGACAGTAGGAGTACCATTGACCTCGAAGAAATTCAAGAGTCAACCAATGAAGGAACCTTAGATGATACTAGCACTCAACCAGAGGAAGAAGTTCATGTTAAACTAATACACCAGTCATTATCTCTTAGGTGTTCCAGTAGAGTTAGCATGTCACCTGAGTTCTGGCTTCTATATTACTACAGATGGTGACATGTTTGTCAGTGATAGGACACTAATAAATTTGGATGAGCCGGCTATCTACAAGGAAGCAATGGCAGGCCCTAAGGCTGCCAAATGGAAAGAGGCAATGGACAGCAAGATCAAGCCCATGTATGACCACCAAGTTTGGAATTTGGTTGATAATGTACCAGGTCGAAAGATAGTTGGATGAAAATGGATTTTCAAGAAGAATACCAACATGGATGGAAAGGTACAGACCTTCAAGGCTCGACTAGTTATGAAGGGGTTCACTCAAACAGCGGGGGTTGACTATGATGAGACCTTCTCACTAGTAGCCAAGATAAAATCTATTAGGATAATGTTTGCCATAGCTTCCTTTCATGACTATGAAATATGGCAGATGGATGTTAAAACCGTTTTCCTTAATGGGAAGTTGGCTGAAGATGTTTACATGAGTTAGACACAGGGTTTTATAGATGCAAAGTTTCCAAATAGAGTGTGCAAGCTTAAGAAATCCATCTATGGATTGAAACAGGCATCTCGCAGGTGGAATCTTTGCTTCCATGAGAAATTCAAAGAGTTTGCTTTCTCTAGGAGTGAATATGAGTCATGTGTGTATATCAAGGCTGGTGGGAGTATAGTGACTTTTCTGGTGTTGTATGTCGATGACATACTACTCATGGGAAATGATATTCCAAACTTACAAGAAATTAAGTCTTGGCTTGGAAAGTGTTTTTCCATGAAAGACCATGGAGAAGCGGCCTATATTCTCCGGATAAGAATCTTGAGAAATAGAAAGAGGAGACTAATTGGACTTAGTCAAAGTACATACTTGGATAAAGTACTAAATAGGTTTAGTATGGAAAATTCCAAGAAAGTAGAGCTACCTATCCAGAGCAATACTAAATTGAGTAAAACTTAAAGCCCTAGTACAGATCAACAAATTGCTGATATGAGCCAGGTACCTTACGCTTCGGATGTGGGGTCAATCATGTATGCTATGACATGTACTCTCCCTGATGTGTCCCATGCCTTGAGCATGGCCAGTCGCTATCAGGGAGATCACGGTAAAGCTCATTGGACAGCGGTTAAGAACATTCTCAAGTATTAGCGGAGGACAAAGGACATGCTTCTAGTCCGTGGTGGCAGTGATACGTTGAGAGTGAGTGGGTACAGTGACACCAACTTTCAAACAGATAGAGACAACTTTTTTTCTCAGTTAGGCTCGTTGTTCACTCTAAATTGTGGAGCATTAACTTGGAAGAACTCCAAACAGGATATGTGGCTAATTCGACCTGCGAATCAAAGTACATAACTGCTAGTGAAGCATCTAAGGAAGCAACTTGGTTGAAGAACTTCATCGGAGATCTAGGAGTTGTCCTAACCATTCAGTACCCAATGGAACTTTTTTGCGATAATGAAGGAGCGGTTTCCTTGACTAAGGAACCTAGAGATCATGGAAAGTCTAGACATATCGACAGAAAGTACCATTACATCAAACATGGGCTAGAAGAAGGTCACCCCATCGTGAAAATGGTATCATCACAAGAGAATCATGCAGATCTGTTGATGAAGGCTCTGAGTAGGGTCAAGCACTGTCAACATGCCATGAGGATTGGTCTGAGAGATGATATTAGTTTTAGTAGTTAGATAGTTAGTTTGAAACTTGTAACAAAATAAATGTAATTGATTTTTGGTGATTAAATAGTGGGGAGTTATTTATGAGTTTGTTTACTGCCTTTTGTCAATTGTTTATTCTTGTGTTTCGTTTTGCATATTTTACTTCCCGAATAATCTAATTATTCAAACGCCACATTCGCTCATGCTTTTGGAAGTGAGTAGTGAATTAAAATTGTTATGATTTGAATTGTAGATTGTCTAAGGGAGTTAGACATAACAATAGTATTGCTACAATGTTTGTGAGTACTTAGAAATGGAGATTTAAGTATTGGATAAACCCACGCTCAAAGAATTAATTCATGGAATCCATCACGAGTAATTCTGAGATGATAATACTTTATGATCTTAAAACGGAGATATATGAGTTGTAATTTACAAGTCAGTTGTACATTGGTAATACGTAAACACATCAGTAACTTGATGTTATAAAATGTATTGTCATGCATGATTTGATGAGTAAAGGATACAATCATATGAGTCAAATTGTATTCATTCCTTTTGCCTTAATGGGAAAAAGCGATATCTTTGCTCTCCTCGGTGATTTGGTGTTGACTAATAGTGTCGGGCCCGGCCAGGACTAAATTGATGTGTTCAATTAGAAGTTCTGTGCCATAACAAATCAGAAATCCGGAAACAAAGTATTGGACAATGAGATTGCTTCTATTCCATGTCTCGTGATTGAATGATATCTAGCAGAACTGAGGATTATATGATCACTTATCTTAGGACGCGTAACTGACTAGGTCAGAGTTTGACAACGGCTTTTGGAAGCTACAATTTGCTAATCGATTTTGAAGTTGTACTAGCAGTTATAGTTACGGACTTATCCAAGTGGGAGACTGTTGAATTAGGAATCTAAACCCATAACTATCATTGGTATATACTTGAATTGATGGTAAAACAGTCCTTCTTGGGTGCCCTCAAACCTAGCAACTGGACAATATGACTTTTAGAGAGAGAGAGAGAGGTTAGTTTATTATTTTATTAATAAATTGAAATAAGAAGTTTATTAATATATTAATTAGAAAAGTTATTATTTAATTAATAATTGATCATAAATTAATTAGAATTAATTTTGGGATTAATTAGATTAATTTAAGGTACAAGGACTGTTTGGTTATTTATTGAAAGTTTAAGAAGGAAGGATCTAGAACCTCATGGGATGAGGTGGACGAAAATCCTTTAGGGTAAGCCTAGTAGATTTCATCCAAGGCTCCTTGGATAAGGAGATTGGGTTGCTTGGTCACCAAGTAAATAAATCTAGGGCTTATCCCTTAAACCCTAGCTTTGGCTCCAAGATTCCTCAACTATATAAGGCTATCCCTAGCCCCATATTTCGTCCACTCCTCTCTTCCCTAAGGCTTAGAAAAAAATTGTTACTCTCCCTTCTCCTCTCTCTTGAGTTATCCTATTGCTAGCTTGGGTGTGAACCATTAGAGGCACGACACTTGTGGTGCTTGCTTCCAAGAGATCTACAAGAAGGAATCATCGTTATTTACTACGATAACAATTAAGGTATGTAATCCTAAACCCTAATTTGTGTTTTTTCAAAAATTACCTAGGGTTCTTAGGGTTTCTTTTTGATGTTCTTAGTTATAGATTCAATAGAGAAAACATAGATTATTAGGTTGCATGCAAACTTAAGGGTTTTAAGTTTATTTGTTTTACCTAAATCCTATCAGTGGTATCAGAGAGTTTGGTTTGTTTTCAATTGAATAGCTATAGTTGTTGAATTATATCAATTAGGGTTTATAGAAATTAAACCCTAAAAGCCAAGAATTTAGACTAGGGCTAGGGTTTTTTGAAACCCTAGCCTCCTCCCATTGATTTCGAAATTTAGGGCTAGGGTTTTGAAACCCTAGCCTTCCTCCCCAAGTTTTCGAAAATGGCTAGGATATTTGGTTTCCAAATTTTGGTAATTATTATTTTACTTGCCTAAAAAGAAATAATTAAAACTGAAATAAATCTTATACCCTAATTTTCTAAATTTAAGAGGGTAAGGATTAGCATTAAATTACTTGATTAATTTAATTAGTTAATTCTTATTTGATTTAATATATTTAATTAAATGTTAATTAATAGATTATAATTAAATCTTTTTGTTTATTTTTAAATTTAAATTAATTATTAATTTTTGAAATTTAAATTATAAACCTAGTATTTTGAAAAGTTTTAAAATATACCTTATACTATATGTAAAATTAAAAGATTAATAATTACTATATATATATAAGACTAAGTTAGTCAAATCGCTAGTACGCCTCATTTCCGAAGCCATACGATAATGGGAGTTTAAGGAAGTTGTCTATAAAATGAACGTCATTGGGTATCCATTCTTACCCACCGCTCCCTTGTATGGTGGAGGGTCGTTAGCCGAACGTATTTGATAGGACATAATTGTTTATGATTATAATTAGCCCGCCGCGCTGGTACTCCAAAGGGTTAGAGCGGCAAATGTGAATTATGTAGCTGAGGTAGAATCCCAAGATCTCTATTTTATTTGTAATCTCAACTTAACCTACCTCTCTCTCTCTATCTCTCTCTCTCTCTATATATATATATATATATATATATATATATATATATATATATATATATATATATATAGGTTCATGTGTTTCCCACATCTATTGTGTGCTACAATTAACCAATAAGAATTTAGTAAAAATTAAATTATTATTTAATAAAATGTAGATAGATATTATAATTGATATCCATAATTGTATATATATTAAATGATATCCATAATTATAATTATTTTTATATGGAAACTAATTAAATTCAGTATTAATGTCAGCAATAATATTTTTTCAGAATGAATTCACATCTACGTTTTTTTGTATGAGTTTGTATTTTATTTCAAGACTCACTCACTCAAAATAGAACAAAGTTGCCTGAAACATGGGGAACGATAGTGTATTCTAGCAGCATGAGAGTTTATTCTAACAGAATGAGAGTGTATTCTATCAAAATAAGAGTATATTTCAGTAGAATAGACTCTCGTTTCCATGTTCTAGGCGAGTATGTTGTATTTTCAGTGACTGATTAATGAAACAAAACATGAACGCAATAATGAAAACCTAGATGTCAATTCATTCCGAAAGAATATTATTGTTGAAATTAATGAAGAATTTAATTAGTTTCCACAAAAACGAATTATAATTACGGATACCATTTAATATAAATACAATTATGGAAATAATTTAATATCTATCTTTATTTGATTATATAATAATTTAATATTTACTAAATTCTTAATGGTCCATTCTAACACACAATAGATGTAGGGAACACAAGAACCTAAGCATATATATATATATATATATATATATATATATATATATATATATATATATATATATATATATATATATATGGCTAGGTTCATTTCTATATGCCATATATTGTGTCAATGTATAAGAAAATCTTGGTCTGTGAAGTTTGGAAATCTAAAGTTATATTCAACGGGAATTATAATTATCTTTCATATTAGTACATATTTATATTAAAAATAGTATTAAAATGGAAAAATAGACAACTTTGATGAGTGAAAAAAAGGAAAAATGGAACTTATATGTACTATAAATCTATAATATATATATATATATATATATATATATATATATATATATATATATATATATATATATATGTTAAGGCTAGGATCCCAGAGCTACTTTGAGATCCTCATGTCTAAGGATCCTCAAAGGCGCAGGAGCCTCGAACCTTAGGATCTCGAATATAATCCATGATCCTGACTAATATTTTTTATTATTTATAACGTCTATATGTTATGTTGTCTTTCTCACATGTGCAGAAATAACAAGTCAAAGTCACACTCTCAACGTATAGTCGTCACAACCATGCAAGAGACCCGGATGACCAAGTCAAGCAAACGATTATAAGGAATCTCGGAGGATCCCGGAATTTTCGGAGTTCTAGTTATTAGGTTTTGACTATATAAAACACTTGTATCCATCACACTACCCACGAGACTTAGCAGAATACTATCACTTGTACTCATACTCGTTCCATTTTCTCTATAATTATTCATTTCAATCAATAAAAACATCAAGGCAGGTGATCATTATCACCTCCCAAGGTTTTTTGTCAGAGACCCTAGCAAAGATCAAGGGCTTTCCTTGTAAACGATTTGTATTGCTTTGATCTACATTACATATTTGATTTATATTTAACATCACGGCCTCTCATACACTTGGTGTATTTTAGTTCAATTATTTTTTGACCAAAACAATTTGGTGCCTACCATGGGGCCGTGATGTTCAAAATCCCTAAGAAAATCATGTCTACTCTATCGACCCTCTCCTCCTCCTCCTCGATTCCTCCTATTTCCTCTAAAAGACTTCCACCACCACCGGCTGGAGCTCCCAAGAAAGTCCCTAAAACTCCGAAGAAGAACACCTTTCCGGTAACTCTGGGACTTCAGGATCATCCTATGTTGATTTTCAACAGTGAGATATTTGCTATGATGAAGAGGATGGAGCGACAGGTCGCCCAACTGTAGGAGGATAACAGGACGATTCTCAAGGAAGTGGAGAAAATAAGGACGAAATTCCACAAGCCTCAGGAGGCAGCGCCCTCGGTCTTGCAGCCCAATATCCTGAACTTTTACAACCCAGGATCCTCAGCGATCCGTCGCGAGATTCAGGATCCTAACGAAACCTTTGTTACTCCCAATAACAGAGATCCTAATAACTCTATCAATAATAATAATTTAATAACTAACTCAATGGATCTTGACACAGGTTTAAGCCTGATCATGGCTAAGGAAATACATCAACTACGACTGATGATCTCAAGTGTACCCGGAGTAGTTTAACCGGTACCAGAAGTATCCCCCACAAGTCACAGGATCTCTAGATTCATTCCAGCGATAGCTGATACTGTAGTTCCAAAACGCTTCCAGACCCCCAGCATCAAGCCCTACGATGGAACTACAGATCTTTAGTAGCATGTGGCACAATATAGGGAGAGGATGGAGATTATTCTCATCCCCACTCACTTGAAAGAAGCCTGCCTGTCCAAGGGCTTTGGCTCCACCCTCACAGAATCCACTCTAAAATGTCTCCTTAACGTTCCTCCTTATTCGATCACATCATTTGCCCATTTGATTAATTTATTTAACAATCAATTTTCTTGTAGCAGAACATTTGAGAAGATCACTAGCGATCTCTATCGAGTGATTAACAATCCTAAGGAATCCCTTAGGACTTTTGTGAACAGCTTTGGCAGGGAAGCTCTGAGTATCACCAACATCGACATGGCAACTGCAGTCGAAGCCTTCAAAATGGGCTTAAAGAAAGATTACCCCTTCTATGAAGAACTCGTAATGACCCCATGCAGGATAATGGACGAAGTTAGGAGTAGGGCGTTGAGATTCATCAGGCTCGAGAAGACAAGGAGATCCAAAAAAGGATCAACCCACCAAGCCTTATGATCACCCCAATAAGAAGGCCGACTCCTCAGCCTAACGATCCTATAAGTCGAAGCCTTACTCCAAAACCGACCATCACATGGTTAATGCCCTTGAAGATGAGGGGGAGGAAGAGGATTTGCCTAAAATTACTGACCATTGTTTTTTGTGGACATTTCAGGTGTGATCTTTGCCATGCAGGATCTTGGAGACGAAGCCAGATGGCCGAGGAAAAGAGAAAAATCCACTGTGTGGAAGGACAATTCCAAATGGTGTGCATATCTTGAGGACTTTGGTCACGTCACGGAGGATTGCGTAGCCCTTTAAAAAGGAAATCGGCTACCTCCTAGTCAAGGGATACCTTAAAGAAATCCTAGGGAGAAGAAAGGAAAAATCCAAAGAAAAAGACCATGATCCTCAGAAGACCCTCGAAAGACCAGGATCCCCCCTTCCCCCCCCCCCCCCCCCGGCTGATACCAAGGTGATCAATATGATCTATGGAGGATCTGACATTTGTGGTACCTCCTACTCTGCGGCAAAAAGGCACGCCAAAGTATCCAAAATGGAGAAGGAAAATGGACCACGAAAGAACACGACGATCACTAACCAAAATGAGACCACCTTCGACGAAGCGGATAGACAGGATGTCCAGGATCCTCACCACGGCAGGCTGGTGATTACTCTCTACATTGCCAACCACTTCGTCAGAAGGATCCTCATCGATGGAGGATCCTCAGTTAACATCATACTCCTGGATGCATTAAAGAGAATGAACATCCCAGAATCTGAGATAGTTGCAAGATCCTCAGTACTAATTGGCTTCAGCGGAGAAACTAAACACACCATCAGCGAGAAAAAACTGCCAATATACATAGAGGGGGTAAATTATGTACAACGTTTTTGTGTGATTGACACATTATCTTCTTATAATGTCATATTAGGTAGACCGTGGATCCATGAAATGAAGGTCGTTCCATCGACGTATCATCAATATGTAAAGATACCCACCCCATGGGGAATGGTGAAGATCATGGGAGATCAACAGGAATCCAAGGAATGCTACAAGACTTCGATGAAGTCCTCAACAATACCACGACAAGCATAGTAATCAAGGCAGGGGGCACGAGGCGTACTGGAAACAAGAGAGCACAAAATAAAAGAAGTTCCCCTGAACCTTAAGGATCCTAAAGCCAAAGTTCTCATAGGATCCTCAATGCATGAACAAATCGAACAGGATCTCATAATGTTCCTCAAGGCCATAAGCAAAAAAGTTTTCATGGAGACATGAGGACATGACAGGTATTGAAAAAAACATAATAACCCATAAACTTAACATTGACCCATCTTTGAGGCCAATACACCAAAAGAGAAGGAAATTTGCACCCAAAAGAAACCAAGTTATACAAGAAGAAGTAGAAAAAATTCTCAAAATTGGCATGAACAAGGAAGTGAAGTTCCCAAGATGGATAGATAATATGGTTGTGGTACAAAAGAAGATTGGTAAATGGAGAGTGTGTGTGGACTACACAGATCTTAACAAGGACTGTCCCATGGATCCTTTCCCTTTACCACACATCGACTCCATGATAGAAGCAATAGCGGGTCACGAATTACTGACGTTCATGGACACATCAGCAGGATTCCAACAGATCGAAATGGAACCCTCTGACCAAGAGGACACAATGTTCATAACCCCAACATGTATCTATTGTTACATTGCCATGCCCTTTGGTCTTAAAAATGCAGGAGCAGCATACTAAAGTTTGGTGAATAAGATGTTCGAGGAGAAACTGGGGGACACGATGGAGGTCTACATCGATGACATGGTGGTTAAATCCAAAAAAGCTGAGGATCACCTCAAGGATCTCGAAGAAGCCTTCGACATCCTAGACTAATATAACATGAAGCTGAATCCCTCCAAGTGCCACTTTGGGATGAGAGCGAGAAAGTTCTTGTGATACATGGTTAAGACGAATCGAAGCAAGCCCGAAACAAATCAAGGCCATCCTTGATCTAAAATCACCAGCCTCGACAAAGGATATTCAAAGATTAACAGGAAGAGTGGCAGCCCTAAACTGGTTCATCTCAAGATCCTCAAAAAGATGCAAGCCTTTCTACGACATCTTGAAGAAGAACAAAAGATTCGAGTGGACCCAGGAAGATGAAGATGCTTTTCAAGAGCTTAAAAGATATTTAAGCTCGCAACCTCTATTGGTAAAACCACTAGATGGGGAACCACTCCTTCTTTACCTCTCATTATCCTCAAACGCAGTAAGCGCTATATTAGCCAAGGATCTCGATGGGAACCAACATCCCATATACTACGTAAGTAAAAGTCTCCTGGATCCTGAGACCAGGTACTCTCATCTTAAAAAGATTATACTTGCATTGGTAACAGCTTCTACTAAGTTAAGACATTATTTTGAAACATACCCTATAATTGTAAGAACTAACTATCAAATTAAGAATGTTATGAGAAAACCAGAAATGTCAGGAACCAAGATCCTCCATAAAGTCCCAAACATTAGCAGATTTTGTGGCTGACTTTAGTGATGATCTAAGAGCTGAAGTTGAAATAGAAGCCAAACAGCTTCTAGAAGAGAAAAAATGGGAATGTGGACGTTATTCACAGATGGAGCATCGAACCAAAGAGGAACTAGCTTGGGGATCATACTAAAATCGCCACAGGGGGACACCGTACCCCAGGCAATCAGTTGTGAATTCAACGCAACCAACAACGAAGTAGAATACGAGGCGCTGATCATGGGACTGCAGTTAGCCAAGGATCTTCAAATCAAGGATCTTCAGGTATTCGTCGATTCTTTACTACTAACTAACCATTTCAATGGATCCTATGAAGTGAAAGGAGAAAAGCTATCTCTATATCTACAATTTCTCAAAAACCTGGCCTTAAAATTCGAAACATTCAGCCTAAACCAGGTTTTTAGAGAAGACAATGTTGAAGCAGATGCTCTAGCCAATCTAGGATCTTCCTTAAGGATCCCACCAGAAACCAGGATCCCTATAATCCATATATTAATCCCGGCAATCGAGCATCCCACCAAGAAACTTAAAAACTCCCACGACCTTGGGAAGACTACCGACGTTGCCGTAATCGAAGATCCCGACTCAACGGTCCAACGTCAGGATCCCAACATCCAGGATCCTTCCTTAACTTCAGGATCCTGGATCCAACCCATCATGGAATACCTCAAAAATGGCACGATCGCTAAGGAAGAGAAAAGCGAGAGAGCATTCAGAACAAGGATCTCAAGGTTTGTTATAATCCAAGGTAAGTTGTATAAAAAATCTATGACAGGACCATACCTCAGGTGTTTAGAAGACCACGAAGCTGCAAAGGTCTTGAAGGACATCCACGAAGGGGACTGCGACAACCACACTGGGGGCAGATCCTTATGTTCAAAAGCATTAAGGACAGGATACTACTAGCCAACAATGAAGAAAGACTCATTCCTCCATGCATAAAAATGCAACGCTTGTCAAAGACATAGCAACATCTTGCACCAACCTGCAGAACCTCTACATCCTATCATTTCCCTTTGGCCATTCATGAAATGGGGAATGAATATAGTAGGAAAACTTCCAGTAGCCCATGGAGGAAAAGTCTTCATGCTAGTGATGACTGACTATTTCTCAAAGTGGATAGAAGCTGAAGCATACGTACAAGTAAGAGACAAAGAGGTAGTCTCAAACGTAACATCTTGACCATGTTCGGGATCCCTGCTAAAATTATATGCGACAATGGATCCCAATTCATAAGCAAATGTACGAGGGATTTTTGCACAAGTTGGGCAATCAAGATGGTGATGTCTACTGCTATCCACCCTCAAGCCAATATCCAAGCAGAGTCCAGTAACAAAATTATAGTAAACAACTTGAAGAAGAGGTTGAATGAGAAGAAAAGAAGATGTGAAGAAGAGCTTCCTTTCGTATGATGGGCAGATATAACCACTTCCAAGATAGCTACAGGCCAAACCCCTTACTCATTAGTGTTTGGAACGGAAGCAATGATCCCCACTAAAGTGGTGATCCCCACAAAAGAATATTTATCCAAAACCAAGAGGACAACAGCAGGATCATGGCCCAGGATCTCGACACCGTCGATGAACTTAAGGATATTGCCAAGATCTGTATTGCTACTCATCAATAAAGGATCACCAGAGCATATAATAAAAACATAAGGATCAGGAGATTCCAAGTAGGAGATTTGGTACTAAGAAAACTTTCCAAAATACCAAGGATCCTAGTGCAGGTAAACTAGCTCCTAAATGGGAGGGGCCATACCTCATAGATGCTGAAGCAGGTAAGGGGGCATCTTACCAAGATCCTGGAATGCGATACATCTCAAAGCTTATTTTATGTAGTTAAGGTACACATGCTATTTATCCTTTATCCTCCATTTTTCATTATTTATTTTCTACAAATATCACTACTAACTTAAGCATTGGAGGGGCGTTAGCCAAGCTAACGCCCACCCCTAGCTTACGTTTGCTGCAGACAGAGGTCGAAGGATCCTAACACTTAAGGATCCTCACTCTTAAGGATCCTGACGCTTAAGGATCCTGACGCTTGAGGATCCTAATCTATAAGGATCCTGACTTACAAGGATCTTAAACAGGCGAGCTTTTAAGGATCCTGGTACCCAAGGGACCACTGAGAGTCCCACGACTGAAGACATCCAACGAACCACAATATGAATCTCCCAAGAATAAAGACTGATCATTTCTCCTAAGATTAGGGGTACTTAATCCCCTCTAAGTTTTAAAGAGTTAATAACCTCTTTCACACGAGTTACGTTTATACACCTTGCTTGGGAGCACGATATCCAACTATGGGATGTGGATTAGGGGATCATTTCACGCCTTAGTGACTTGGAAACCCTCTCATTTCTGAACATAAGTTGAGATCCTAATGTTTGAACCTAAGGTCTATAACATTTACATGTTATCTTAAGTCGGGATCATCCCCAGAAAACTCCTAAGGTCTATAACATTTACATGTTATCTTGAGTTGGGATCATCCCCAGGAAACTCCTAAGGTTTATAACATTCACATGTTGGTATTGATGATATTTTGATGGGTTTTGAGCACTACAACAATCCTATGGTGTACATGCAAACCCTAAAGCTTCTGGATATAGTTTGTCAAATGAACATGCAATAATCATCCAAAACTTATAAACCCTACATCTAGCATACAATAATCGAATTAACATATGAATTAGGGTTTAGATCTTACCTTTCAATGGTTACAAGAGTTCTTTGATCTTCAAGAAGCTTAGTGTCACAAGTGTCAGACCTCTAATGGCTCACAAACACCAAGAGCAAGATAATGATGAAGAGGAGAGAGGATGAGAGGCACCAAAACGTCCAAGAACCCTTAGGGATTACTTCCACACGTTTTTAGGAGCCTTAGGGGTCTATATATACTTGTGTGGGCTCCTAGGGTTTCAGGAGAAACCCTAATTCTCTGCTTAGGCCTTAAGCAACCCATGGAGTTCCCTTGGAAAGACCTTGGACGAAAATCGTATGGGCTTCCCATAGATTTCGTCCAATCCCCTTTCGATTAGGAATCCATAGCCCAATTTAGAACTATCATATAATTGCAATATCAGTCCCCTTTATCTAATTAATCTCTTTTAGCCAAAGAATTCATTCTTAATTAATTTTTTTCTAATATTAATTAAAAAATATGATTTCTCCTTTAATATATTATTCTTATAACATATTAATAAATCATAATAACCTTTCTCTTCATAAATCATCCTATCAAGTTGCTTTGGTGAAGGCAACCCAAAAGGACCATGCACAACCGGGTAAAGTACATACCAAAATAGTTACGGGCTTAGACACTAATCCAACAGTCTCCCACTTGGATAAGTCTAGTAACTATATTGCAAGTACAATCCAATTAGCAATCATAGCTTCTCAAAGCCGCTGTCAAACTATGATCTTATCAGTAACTTGTCCTTTAGATAAGGGATCATATATTCCTCCATTGTAGATATCATATGAACTGAGACATGAATTTAAATCATACTCTCTGTTCATGTATTGTTTCCCGATTTCCGATTTATGACGACTGACAACAGACTACAATTGAATACATCAACTCAGTCCCGGCTTGGCCAAGCGCTTAGGGTGTCATCACAAAATCATCGAGGGGCCCACATATATCGCTTTTATCCCACATTGGGTAAAAGGAATGGATAAACTTCGACTCAATGCTCTCTTGTACCTACTCATCAAATCACACACAACAATATGTTTTATAACACCAAGTTACTGGTGCGTTTACATATTATCAATGTGCAACCAACTTGCAGAATACAACTCACACGTCTCGGTTTCAAGAATATAAGATATTATCGTCTCACCAATCACTCGAGATAAAATCCATGAAGCGATCCAAGTGAGCGTGGGTTTAATCCAATGCTCAAATATTATTCATAAGCACTCATGAACGTTGCATCAAACTTTTGCTATGTCTAATACACTTTAGACAATCTACAAACCAATTCATGACAGTCTTCTTTCATACCTACTCCCAAAGTATGAGCGACTGTGGAACGTTCGAATAATCTTATTATTCGGGAAGTCAAAACATGCAAAGTGAAACACAAGAATAATCGAATCCAATATGGCCCCAAACTTTTGAGTATAAATGAAACTCCTTTTATTTAGTCACCATATTGATTACACATTATTCGTTGTTTCGGGTAATCAACTTATTACTTGAATTATAACAACAATTGTCCCATGCTCCAAGCATGCACACTATGTTTACCTATGGTCCATACTTTGTGAAATAGATCATTTGAACACATTTCCAATGATACTCATTTCACAACTCCTAATCCTTATCATTAGTACAAGATTCTTGTCACTATTAGAATATGTTAGATTCTAACATTTTATGCAATGATCCTTTTGTAATCTTATTGCACAAAAGTCACCAAGACTTTGCCAACGAAATTACAAAGTGTTCTATTGGAGATTGTTACAAGACAATTCCATAGATGTGAAGTCTCACATTAAAAGTACATTCCTTTGAACATCCTTCTTGCATAAAGGTTTCTAATCTAGACATAAGTTCTTAACGTCCAACTCCTAATATGGAAATATTTCCATATTTGCCATATGACAACTCATTATTAATAGAATCATATCTAATCATAATAATGTCATTATGGTCCATTCATTACAATACTTCCAATTGCTCACAAGCGACCAATCCTTAGCGAACCTTAGATTGTCCTTGACAGTTATTTAATTATTTTAGTCAAATCCGGTTCTAGTCCTTTTCCCTCTTGATGGCCTATGCATTTGGAAAATTTTAGAACAGTCAAATATTACAACATATGCAATCGAACCTATACCCGAAGCGTATGGGGCACGATTCATAACGAAAAACGTGATACTTTACCAGTTCCTTGCTATAATATTGCCATATATAGAATCCTTTTAAGTTGAATCTTTTCAACATAACATCCATATATGTCCTTTGACTAAATTTGATTAAAATTTCTTGATCTAAGCCTTTAGATTTGAAATGAAGTATAATATTATCTCCCTTAATTATAACAAAACAACTTTTCAACCCCTACAACTTTGCAAAGTGAACCATTTGTTTTCTATAATTAACATTGCTAACTTGCAATACTTAAAATAATAATCATGCTCCCACTAACATGATGATTATATCCATACCCTCATAACATTTATGCTCCCACTAGCTTTCACACGTATTCATAAAACAATTGGACTTTTAGAAATCAATACTTATTGACTTCCAAAGTTCATATTTCTAATACGATATGCTTCGATAAGCCTTTATCTAAGCTTCTCAACCTCATACACCTTTCCTTAGATAGCTTATATGTGTGTCTAAACAATTTCAGCACTTATAGCAATAAGTCTTAGATGTTTAAACTAATTGCCAAATCTCACAATTCGAACTATGAAGAGGGATGCCGTAATCATAATCGAATCTGAGAATGCAATTTACAAAATCGCTATCTCCTTAAAATCTTCTCTTAGTGAAAGCGTTTCCTCACAATCATTTTCATGAAGGAGAGAAACCTTATGACACTTAGATTTTATGGTGTATGTGCTCTTATCCATGTGAATTTGTCATAACCATAATCATAAGACAATGTTTGTGACAAATCCAAACTCATATGGACTGAACTTGTTCATTCTTAATTTCTTGCCATCAAGGGTCCCACCATTGCTTCCAAGTTATTTAGCAGCTCACCTATACTAGTCAATGTACTTTCATTGAATAGGGTGCACGCCTTTATGTAGTCAATTGAGAACTCGTAGAACTCATATGCATAAGTAACTTTAAATGAAATAGGCACAGAAACAAGAATATGTCAACACGATTGGTTACAAACCTCAAGTCGTATGCTAGTGTCTAATAGGTTTACTCTTGATTAGTTCTTGAAATTTTTCAAGATCATTTAGACTCCCACTGACCTCTTGACATATAAGATTCTCTTGTCAAGAAACATTTCTTGACAAACAGATATTCAAGAGTTAGTGCGGATTCTTATCAAGACAAACACTACACACAATTGGTATAAGTTGGTCTTTGTCTTACCCAAGACATCACAACTTACCAATTTCAAACGTGCAAGAGTAAGAAAAACAATTTTTCTACTCTACATTTGATGAGTGTGTTAAAACTTCTTAAGATGATGTCACTCAAATCACAATTTTGGAGTACGACTCTAAGACTTGATTTTGAAACGAAGTATGATTCACCTATTGATTTAACCATTTCAACAATTTCCGATTCCTCTTCTTAGCCATACTAGTGTACTAAGGTATCCTCAGAGGATCAATTGTGATACGGTTTCAAAATCACTAAGTTAATCATAAAATAGATACTTAAGTACTCTCCCATCTTTTCAGATTGGAAAAACTTTTATCTTTCTGCCTAATTGATTCTTCTTATTCGTTCAGCTATTCATTGAAACTTTTTCCAATGATTCAGAATCATACTTAATCTTTTAAGTATAATCACATTTACTAATCGTTTAGCAAATCATGAAGAACATTTTATCGTTCTTTGTGGTGGACTTAACCAGTGCACAACATTGTGTACCAGATCTCCTAGTCCTTCTCTTGAATCACATACTTATGTGAACAAGGAATTAGTCCTAATTTCCCAAATACGAAGTTTCTCATTCATCATACAATACCAGTTGCATGATTCCAAGTTTCTGTCCAATTGAAACTTGGGCGATGAGAATCTTTCCTTATTTGGTAAATTTATGACATTACCACAAATAATATAACTAAGAATCAAATTCATTCACAATATTGCTAACAATAGAAACATTCAAACACCAATTTTCATAAAAGCCATCGCAAGGAAACATAAATAAGACAAAATCAAAATTTATTTTATTGCGGAAAAATCTTGTCCTTACAATGCGATTACAAATGAAAACTATGTAGATATTATTTAGCAATCGATCCTAACTCTAAAGTAGCAGCTCAAAAAATCCGATCTTTGAATCATGCGATCGAAATCCATTTCTTCATGACCAGATTCAGCTCACTTCTTTCTTTTTAAGCTTTTTTTTTCTTTGATCCTGCAAAACACCAAATGTAATGTTATCACATTATGTATTAAGAATCCAAAAAGGAACTCAATAGAGTTAGATAGTGGATTTTACCTAAAGTAGAGTCATACATCTTGACTCTCCCATCTCTTAGATCTCTCAGGTAGTTAGGGCAGCTTCGTGACCAATGCCCCTTCTCATGGTAGTAGAAACACACAAATTCTTTGGGAATGGCACAAGGGACTATCTCAGACTTAGCCTTTCTCTTGCGTAGAGAAAACTTTCCTGGACTTCCAATGTTTCCATTGTCCATAGAAGGTTCAGAAATTGATTTACAAGACAAATTTGCTTGACCAGTCCGCCAGATCATTTCTGATTCAGCAGCAACAAGCAAATAAGTCAAATCAATGAGGGTCACGTCTCAGTCCATCATATAGTACTCTCTAATGAACTCACTATATGATTCGGGAAGTGACTGAAGAAGCAAGTCAACAGCCAGCTTCCTAGAGACATCGACACCCAACATTCCCAATCTATCAATATGCAACTTCATATCCAAGACATGAGCGCATACTGACTTTCCATCTTCGTGTCTTTTCGCCAATAGGGATTGAGTGACCTTGAATTTTTCAAGTATTCGAACACATGGGTCAGGGAGAATTATAGGAGGAGGTGGAGGAAGTGAAGCACGATTTCCATTTCCACAATCCAATCGTGGAACATCATCTTCATGTGGAAAACTCTTTCCAACGGATTCAGGAAGACCATAGTTGTCAGACTTTGACATCTACAAAATTGGAGAAATTCAAGTTAGTTGATTGAGTCCTTAATAAAACACCCAAATGAAATATTAAGGCTAGGACCCAACACAATATTCTACAACTTGGAAGAGGGATGTCGTAATCCAAATTGCAGAACATTTTAAGGTAGGTAAATGATGATTTACCAATTTCCACCATGAAAAATGAAAATTGGAGGTTTAAGTTTTAAATGAATTGAAACTCCTAGATCCTTTTGAGATTCATTGAACTTTTCAATGGCATGTTTAATCTCGATTATGCCCTTCATTTGTGACTGGGATGCCGAGAATCACAAATAAGGTGTGAATAACCATGCGAATGTACGTGGTGCCCTCAATGTTACAGTCACCTAATTGACGTGCCGGTTAACCACACGCGCTCCATCGATCTATGACAAACATAGAGTCACCCTTTGCCACCAATGCCAATCCCAACTTAGTGTGCCGGTTAACCACACACGCTCCACTAATTGTCTCGGCAAGGGTACAAAGTGTAATTCCATGGAATTGCATCAAATTCACTTTTTCCTAAAGTAACTAAGATTTGGGAATTTATAAAAGCATTTAGTTACTTGGTACTTCATTATACTTATAATGGAAGGTTGCGTCCTATCCTACCTGTTCGGCTAACGACCTTCCACTAGTCAAGAGTGCGGTGGGTAAGAGTGGATACCCAATGGCGGTCATTTTACAGGCCGCTTCCTTAAACACCCCTTAGAGACCAGCTTCGTGAATGACGCCTACTAACGGTAAGACTGACGCTTTACTCATACATATATAATATGTTAACCCTTTTAAATGTTATATAGTATAAGGATGTATTTTACACTTTTAAAATACTTTGTGGTCTAATTTAATAAATTATACCTTTTAATTCAATTAAATATAAACCATATCTTTATGGATTTATTAACTCTCTTTTAATTATACACTTAATTAACTTAATAAAACCATAACGGTGTAATTTGAATTTTTCAAAAACTAGGGTTTTAGAATTTAATATTTCAAAATTAAACTTTTAATCAAAATTTTAAATTCCAAAACTTGAGGGAAAGTTTTGAACTTTTCAAAACATTAGAGTTTAGAATTTAAATATTTCTAAATTAAACTTTTTAATAAAAAATTTAAATTCCAAAACTCGAGGGCAAGTTTTGAAACTTTTCAAAACATTATCAAGAACATTCTATATCAAATTGCAAATAATAACAATTAAACTATTAATTGGTGGTTATCTAAATTTGACCTAATCCAATTTCTTGCAAGACAATTCATCAAATAATTCAAATAATCAAATTTTATCATATAAGGAAATAATAATTCAATTAAATGACAGTTATCTTCTATTTTGGCAAGGATAATCACATAATATTAATAAAAGTCGGATTTTATCAATACAAAACGTTTATGGTAATTATCTATCATCAAAATCAGCCAAAATCCGAAAAAAAATTCTGAAATATACTCTGTTTGACCCCTGGACTCGCCGAGTTCATCCACTGACTCGCCAAGTCAGTCATGCAGAGGACAAAAAAATCGATTTTCATGCCAAGAATGATCATACAAGCATCAAATACATCAAACAAACAGCCTAGGCTCTGATACCACTGATGGGTTTTGAGCACTATAACAATCCTATGGTGTACATGCAAACCCTAAAGCTTTTGGATCTAGTTTGTCTAATGAACATGCAATAATCATCCAAAGCTTATAAACCCTAGATCTAGCACACAATAACTGAATTAACATATGAATTAGGGTTTAGATCTTACCTTTCAATGGTTACAAGAGTTCTTTGATCTTCAAGAAGCTTAGTGTCACAAGTGTCACACCTCTAATGGCTCACAAACACCAAGAGTAAGAGAATGATAAAGAGGAGAGAGGATGAGAGGCACCAAAACATCTAAGAACCCTTAGGGATGACTTCCACACGTTTTTGGGAGCCTTAGGGGTTTATATATACTTGTGTGGGCTGCTAGGGTTTCAGGAGAAACCCTAATTCTCTGCTTAGGCCTTAAGCAACCCATGGAGTTCCCTTGGAAAGCCCTTGGACGAAAATCATATGGGCTTCCCATAGATTACATCCAATCCCATTTCCATTAGGAATCCATAGCCCAATTTACAACTATCATCTAATTGCAATATCAGTCCCCTTTATTTAATTAATCTCTTTTAGCCACAAAATTAATTATTAATTAATTATTGTCTAATATTAATTAAACAATATGATTTCTCCTTTAATATATTATTCTTATAATATATTAATAAATCATAATAACCTTTCTCTTCATAAATCATCCTATTAAGTTGCTTTGGTGAAGGCAACCCAAAATGATCATGCACAACGGGTCAAGTACATACCAAAATAGTTACGGGCTTAGACACTAATCCAACAATTTTCATGTTATCATACGGTTTGGGATTTTTCCCAGTAATTCACTAAAATATTGTAACATTAACATGTTACCTTAATTGAAAACTTGCCATGACATTAGCTGAAGATAGGATACTCCCCAGAAAATAAACAAGATTCATAGAGAAGACTTTCCTTAAGCTAAGGTTAAGGATCCTTCCTAAAATTCGACAGGATCCTTCCCAGCAAGGTTTTAAGGCAAAGATCCTTTCACATGATAGAATCAGAATCATACGAAGACTGGGAACTCATGGCTTCAAATTTTTCCTAAGATCACCAGGTTTCATCTATCCTTATTTTTTTAAAACTCTAAGTAAAGTTTGAGGATCATAAACTTTTTAGGATCCAAAACAAAGATTATTTGGTTACCAGAACTTAAGTCTTTGAGTTTAAAAGGGTTACTTATAATTTACTAAGAGATTTTTTAGGATTGTTTGCAGGAACTAAGTTCTTCAGGATCCTGATGATCTGAGGATCCCAGTATCACAAACTATTATGCAGGGTGATCAAAAGAAAGATGTGAAAAGAAAATACAACCATTGTATTCAAAAAAGGGGTTGTGCACCAACCCACCAAAAGATTAATTGTTCTACATCCAAAATACACAAAACATTATTTAAACTAATCTATGCAGGCCTAGACCTTAGCCTGATCATCATCGGTTGCGTCTTTCTTCTCCCCTCCTTCGGTCAGCTACAGTACAGGATCCTGATTGACGGAAGCAAGCTTGCCAGTCAACTTGATCAATGCCTCGGGCTAACTGTTGGATTAATGTCTAAGTCCATAACTATAATTGGTAAGACTTGACCCGACCCGGTATGGTCCATTTGGGTTGCATGGCATCATGCATTTGGATAGACTATAATGAGAGAAATAACACTTAAGGTTGGTTAATATATTATAAGTTCTAATATATTAATAAGGTTATTTAATTAGTATTGATCAAGAATTAATTTGGAATTAATTAAGTGATCAAAAGGAGACTAATTAAATATATGGGTTGATTGTGTAAATCATTCATTCTTATATATGTGGGCTTGTGATCCAAGATTTCTTATGTTGGACTAAGTCCATGGGGTGACCCATGGATACTCCATGGAGGTTAAAATCCTTGGAGCATAAGGAATGGGTAAAGTTATGAGTTACATGGTGTAACCCTAATAGCCACCATATAAAAGAATCCCATGGCTCAAGAAATCGTGCACTAATGTGTAAATATGAGGGCTAGACGATTTCAAGGAGTGTTCCATTTCTCTCAAGTCATTCCATGTGCATTTGGTGTTGTGTGAACCATTTGAGGTGTCACACTTGGGGCACTAGGCACTCAAGCTTCATGGAGACAAGCTACATCAAACAAAGGTATGTATTCTATCCATTTGATTACCCAAGTATCAAGTATTGTATGCTAGATAGGGTAATACCTTGGAAAGTTCATAATTGCATGTATAATAGAGAAAACATAGATCCAAGGTATATAGGGTTGCATGTACACTTAGGAGTGTTAGAATGCGCAAAACCCATCAGTGGTATCAAAGCCAAGGCTTGTTTTCTTGTTATACTTGCAAAATTAGCTGAAAAATCGAATTGTATTAGTTTAAAAGTTATGCTAATTACTTGAAAAAAATTTGATGTGAATTATCTTTGTTCATATGAGTTTATTAGATTAATAGAAAAGTTAATTGATTATGTGTTTTCAATCCATTTTAATCTAAGAGTTGATTCTAAAATGTGTTTTTGTAACTTGTCCTCAAGTTATATGAAAAGTCACATTTAAGTTTCATAAAACTCATAAAAAGTTGGCAATGGTTACAAAAATGAAGAGTCTTGTCCTCATTAAATGGTTTTATGACTCCATAACTTGTCCTCAAGTTATGGAGATTCAAGAGTCACTTCATTAAATGATAAAATGTGTAACCTTAATTAGTTCCATAAGTTACAAAAATAAAGAAAAGTTACATTCTTTTATTAGTTTAAAGTCTTCCATAACTTGTCCTCAAGTTATGGAACTTGAAGAGTTTTTTTTTTAATTAAAACTACTTTAAACACATAAGTTATGGAATTAATTAGTTTTGAATATTTTCAAAACTTGCCCTCAAGTTTTGGAATTTGTAAAGTTTTCCCCATGAATACTTTAATTCCAAGTTAGCCCTTAGAATTTTAAAAGTTAAAATTCAACCCTTATACTTTATAGTATTATAAGTTAATAATAAATATATGTATAAGAGCAAGTCAGTCTTACCGTTAGTAGGCCTCATTCACGAAGCCGGTCTATAAGGGGGGTATAAGGTTACTGCCTATAAAATGGCAGTTTAATGGGTGTCCACTCTCACCCACCGCTTCCTTGACTGGTGGAGGGTCGTTAGCCGAACGGGTAGGACAAGGACTATAATTCTCCCTTCATTAAAAGTATTAATGATAAATACTAAGTAACTAAACTTTTTATAAATTCCCAATCTTAGTTACTTAGGAAAATGTGAATAAGGTGCTAATCCATGAAATTACACTTTGCACTTTGTTTAAACCGTTAGTGGAGCATGTGTGGTTAACCGGCACACTAACCTGGATTTAACAAAGTAGGCAAAGGGTAACTTAATATTTATCATAGTATCGGTGGAGCTCGTGTGGTTAACCGGCACATCGATTGAGGGGTAAATATTAAGGGTACCAAGTATATTTGCATGGTTACTTCACACCTTGTTTTGTGATCCTCGGCATCCCAGTCACAAAACCTGAAGGGCACACTCGAGATTGAAACATGCAATTGAAAAGTTCAATGAATCTCAAAAGATCTAGGAGTTTCAAATCCAATTAAAAACCTAATTACATTATTTCGTTTTTCATGGTGGAAATTGGTAAATAGTCATTTACCTACATTCAACTATTTTATAACTCGGATTACGGCATCCCTCTTCCAGTTATAAATAGGTTGTTGGATCATAGCCTTAATATTTCATATTGGGTGTTATATTAAGGACTTTAGATCAACTATCTTGAATATCTCCCAAAAGATGTCTAGTTCAGACATCTATGATCTTCCCAAATCTCTTGGAACTTTACTTCCTCCACCTCCTCCAATTATTCTCCCTAACCCACAAGTTCAAAGGTCACTCAATCCCTATTGGCAAGCAAGGTCTATGTGTGATCACATCTTGGAGATGAAGTCACATATTGACAAGCCGGGAGAGTTGGGTGTCAAAGTCTTGAGAAAGTTGGATGTTCAATCACTTTCTAAGTCACATAGTGAGTTCCTTTGGGACTACTATGAAACAGACTATGACATGAACCTTAATGATCATATCTATTTGCTTGGTCCTACTGAATCAGCAATGATTTGGAGGACCAGTAAAGCAAATTTGATTAGAAGATCAACTTCCCAAACTTCTATGGACTTTGAAAATGGTAACATTGGATATCCAGAAAATCTTTCGCTTCCCAATGGAAAGGGATTGGCCATAGTCAACTCGGTTGACCAAATGGTAAAGAGAAAGGCAAGTCTGTGATAGTCCAGTACACCATTCCTAAAGAGTCCATATGTTTCTCTTTCCAAAGGAAGGGGCATTGATTGCGAAGCTGCCTATTTACCTGAAAGATCATAAGGTTGATCAATTCAAGAAGTTTGACTCTTCTTCAGGTAAAAGTCCATTATCTAACTCTGTTAAGTTTCTATTATGAGATTCTCATTACATGATGTGACATGGTCACATGTTGATGCTTTAAGAATCAAAGAAAAGTGAAGAAACTTAAAGGAAGTATATGCTGATTCTAATCACGAAGATGGATTTCGATTGCATAGTTTGGTGATCAGAATTTTTGAAGCTGTTACTTAGGAGTTATGATATATTGCTTAGGAATAGATAACAACAAGTTTTTCATATGCATTTGCATTGTAAGGATAAGTTTTTCCGGAAGTTTTAAAATAAAAAACAGTTTTGAGTTATTTATTTTAAGTATCCTTACAATGGCATTTGTGAAAAATTGTTGTTTACATGTTTCCATTGATAGCAATATTGGAAAATGGATTTGATTCTTTCATTTGTGGTATTGTCATAATTTACCAAATAAGGAAAGATTCTCATTCCCAAGGCTTCAGTTGGATAGAAACTTGGAATCATGCAAGTTGAATAGTATGATGAATGAGAACTTTCAAGCATTGGAAAATTAAGACTTGTTCACATGGATATGTGAGTCAAGTTAAGGACTAAAGGGATCGAGTACACATTCTTGTGCACTGGTCAAGTCCACCACAAAGCTCGTTAAGACTATTAGTCATGATTTACTAAATTTTAGTAAATATGGTTATACTTACAAGTTTAAGTATAATTCTGAAACATTGGAAAAGTCTCAATGTATGGCAGAACGAATGGGAAGAATCAAATTAGGCAGACAGATAAAAGTTTCTCAAATCTGAAAAGATGGGAGATTACTTTAGTATCATGTTTTGTGATCATCTTAATCATTAAAGAACCACATCACAATTGGTCTTTTAAGGACATCTTAGTGCATTCTTATGACTAAGAAGAGGAGTCATGAATTGTTGAAATGGTTAAATCAAGAAGATGAGTCATACTTCGTTTCAAAACAAGTCTTAGAGTCATACTCCAAGACTATAAGTTGAGTGACATATCTTAAAGAAAGGTTTATAATGTGACAACCCGAAATTTCTATTCTGTACAACATGTCAAGTCAATAGAAGTCAAAACAGTTACTGTTAAATTTTCAGACTTTTTGGAATAAGTTTGAGTATTTTAGGATTAATACTTTAAGAGATATCAGGAGAGAGGATGCCCTAGGGTTTATTGTGCAACAATAAATTCCTGACACATCAAAAGTCTAGAGTTTACGGCCTAAACTTGGTGTTTACGGCCGTAAACCCTAAGGGAAAGGGGTATATAAGTGGCACTTAGCCATTTTTAACACTTTTCCACTTTTTCAAGAACAAATATCAAACTCTCTCAAGTATCATCCAAGTTTTATTCAAGATCTTTAATCTAGTAAGTGTTTCTAGCCCTTTTAAGTTAGTATATCACTTAATCTAGTGTTTTAACACACTTCTATCCGAAAAATTAGTCCAAAAGGCTTGATCTTCAAGTTTCACCAAGAACACCAAGAACACACACTAGTGTTCTTGGACTTTTGGCTCATTTCAAGCTTCTATATTGTAAGTACTTCTATCCTAGAGTATGTTTAAGCTTGCTACACATCTTTACATCAAGAAAACACAAGGAAACACCAAGATCAAAGGTGTTTACGGTCCAAGAACGCCTTGGACCGTAAACCCTTCTTAAGGGGCCAAAGTGACCCTAGTCCCTTCCTTAGCCTTGGAAACTAGTCTAGACTTATACCTTAATGTGTTTAGGACTTGAAAACATCAAAATACCATCATCCATAGGGGTTTACGGCCGTAAACCCAAAGGGAAATGGTCCTAGGGCCGTAAACTCCAAATAGGAGTGAAATGGTGCCCTAACTTCTTCCATAGACTTATACTTCAAGTGGAAACACTTCTAAGGACTTAGAAACCTTCAAAACAACAAATGATCAAAGGGGTGTGAGTTTACGGCCGTAAACTCATGGGTTTACGACCGTAAACTCATGTGGTTATGGTCAAGAAACCGTAAACTCATGAAAGGGGTTCCCTTGAACCCTAAACCCCATAGCTTCGTCCTACAACACTTAGATGCAATCCTTGGGACTTATAACACTTATATAAAGTGTTTAACTTGTCTTAGGATCTCTTAACTTTATAAATTAGTTGTTTAAACTGAATACATATGTGTGTATTTATATGTTAAATAGGATCATTGTGTGTGTACAAGTCTTCACTTGACACCTAGCAATCCTATCTCTTCAGTTCATCCAAACCACTCACTACAGGTGAGTTCATACCCCCTTAATTAACCTTTTAAATGTTTTTAAATGCTTTTATGGGGGGGGATACAAGTTGAACAACTATAGTTATTATATCAATCACCTATGATTAATAACTACCAAACAAATGTTTTTCTTACTTTTCAAACTGTTGATCAAACTGTTTTACCTCAAACTACTTTACAAACGCTTTTACTTATCAAATAATTTTACTTAAACTCTTTTTAACTTATATTCTGTGTATCTATATAGATATAGTTATATAAGTAGGATTGAAAAGACTTAGGACTGCTAGCCTACCTTACTTCCTGTTCCTTGTTTGGTTGTGGACTTAGGGTATCAAGGTTAGTTGTCCGAAGGTCGTTTGAATCTTAGTTATATATTATGTATATGTATATGGATATGAAAGGTTATTTCTTTCATTCAGTTACATGCCCTTGGGTAGCAAGGGTATACAAACATGTTCATACATTGCTAGTAAGCTACCATAGGGGTAGTTTAGGAAGATACTATTACTAGAACAATGAAACATACAATGAGTCAGTTCATACATGAGTCAGTACATACTATGATGAGAAACAAACATAAAACAGAGTGATGAGAAACAAACATAAAACAGAGTGATGAGAAACAAACAATAGACACTATGATGAGAAACAAACATACAGGCTAGACAGAGAAAGAACACACAATACAGCTAGCACACAAATCACATAACATTTACAATAATACATTTATGTGAGCCATTAAACAGGGCATGGCACTACCTGCCATGACTGTTTTTGTATCAGAATCTCCTTAATTAGGGAGCGTATGAGTTTGTGTATAGATCTATACTGGATTGACTATCCCTACACCTTGCTGCTCGCTACAGTGGGACTTGCAAGTCTACGGGTGCCAAACGTCATTTTTACGGCATCTTACATTGTCGTTTTACTATTGAGTCGGTAGCAAGATACAGGCCGATCACATGTTACCTTAAAATTTTATGTTTGGCTTAAGGTAGTTAGTACAGCAGTAGTTACTTAATACAGCACTACAGTACTATAACATTTTCCCTTATATTTTACTTTGTGTTATTCACACAATAAACAATGATGTAAAAACTATATTTTTGGTTAATGATAGTCGGATTTGGGAAAATACACACTTTTACAAGAGATACACACACAGACACTAGATGCCTTGGTAGAAGGCTACTTTTAGTAGGAAACATAGGGTTTTCTAGGAGAGTTCAAACAAATACAAAGTTTTTACAAACATATACAGTACATTTTACAAAACATCTTACAACTGCTTTCATACAAACACAGACACTAACATACTTATGATCTCACCAGCTTTAAAGCTGATAAACTCTTTCAAAATAACTTGTATTCTCAGGTCACCAGTAGACAGGTACCGGAGCCAGGTTTTGAGAAGATGAAGCTCGTTCCAGACTCATCTTATATTTTTGATGTATATTGTTTTGGTGTCTTTAAAACTTGACAGAACACACTTGTATGAAATTATATTATTAATGCAATGGATGATGTTGTTGCTTGTTTACTACTTGCATTGTTGTGATACTGTACATGACGTCCTCCACCCCAGAACGTTTCCGCCGTTCATAGGTTTTGGGGGTGTGACAGATTAGTATCAGAGCATTGTTTATTATGAATCGAGTGTATCAACCCATTAAAGATATACGAACTATAAACACAAGCGGGATTTAAAATACTCTGATGAAGAGTTTATACTTTAAATAATAAAATGTTTAATAAAGTATACATACCTGCATTCATACTAAAATCAGTGTCTCTAGTACAGAACGAAAGTATTACGATTGTTGGACAGCACAAGTAGACTTAGAGACATATGGTCAACCCTAGGAAGATGTAGCCTGATCAACTACGTTATCCGAGGAGTGATTAGCATGTGCCTAAGTGTGGTTGTGAGGTTGCAACAAGTCTAAAAACTTACCAACACTACTACAATGAGAACAGTAGAACAGAACATTAAACTTAAAAATGCTATAGGAGTATTTTGTGTTACAATAATTACTTATTTGAGAACTAAAGGTCTTTATTAGTATATCAATGGTTGTTTAGTGGATACACTAAGGTTATAGGTGCTAGGATGTCATAGACTTAGAATCTGTGATCTTTGCCTTACTTCCTGTTCCTTGTTTGGTTGTGAGCTTAGGGTTAGGGTCACTTATTCGAAGGTCTATCCCGTCTGCGTTACATGTAACTAGTATGCTTTAAACAAGTATTGAAGCAACTAATAAATATCATCTTATAATTATCTACTTAGTTAGTCTAATTTAGTTATTTCTTATATCCCTTTTCTCGCGTAGATATCATGGTTGGATTCCATCCCCACGGAGACCCGTACTATCCCAATCACGACAACGCAAGATGGCTGCAGAGTCCAAGCGGAAATTTTGGGATGACAAGAAAAAGAAGAAGGCTGCCAAGAAACAGCAGATCGTGGCAGTTCATAGTGCGACAACACCTGCCACTGCTGCTGCTCCATTAAAGCAGTATTCTGGAAGTTTGCCGCTATGCAACAACTGCAACTACCACCATGTGGGAGCCTGCCGGGAAATGCAGTGTGTAAACTGCAACAGGAAGGGGCACACAGCCCGTTTCTGCAAATCTCCGGTGAGGCCAATCACCCAAGTCCCCGGCGTTGGAGTGGGCCAAGCTTGCTACAATTGTGGCGATGTGGGCCACTACAAAAGGAACTGCCCCAAGGCAGGGACTGCCGGTGGAGTAGGAAGAGTTCTGGCTATAGGCCATGAGGAGGCGGTTGCCGACCCCACAGTGGTCACTGGTACGTTTCTCCTCGACAACTCTTATGCTTGTATACTATTTGATAGTGGAGCGGAGAGGAGCTTCGTGAACCAAAAATTTGCTCATTTACTTAAGCAAAAATCACGAGCACTCAAAGAACCGTTCACAGTAGAAATGGCTAATGGGAAGACAGAGAGCACTAGCTGCATATTCATAGGGTGTACCTTAACCTTAGATAGCCATTCATTCTCGATCGATCTCATGCCGGTCTCAATTAAAAGTTTCGACGTCATCATCGGCATGGATTGGTTGAGTTTTCTTCATGCCGACATCATGTGTTACGAAAAGGCTGTCCGCCTTAATCTTTCATCTGGCGAAACCCTAGTAGTATATATGGCGACAAACCCGGCACAAACCTTCGTATTATCTCGAGCATTCAAGCTCAGAAATCCTTGCGAAAGGAATGTCACGCATTCCTTGCTCATGTGGTCGATGTGAACCAAGAAGCGAAACCTATTCAGAACATTCCAGTAGTACGCGACTTTCCCGACATCTTTCCAGAAGAGCTACCAGGATTACCTCCGCAACGACAAGTCGAGTTCAGAATCGACTTAGTCCCAGGGGCTACTCCCGTAGCCAAATCGCCTTATCGTCTAGCACCTGCAGAGATGCAAGAACTATCCTGTCAACTTAACGAGCTGCTCAGCAAAGGCTTTATAAGACCGAGCTTCTCACCCTGGGGAGCTCTAGTCTTGTTCGTCAAGAAGATAGACGGATCATTTCGTATGTGCATCGACTACAGGGAGCTCAACAAACTGACCGTCAAAAATCGTTATCCTTTGCCTCGGATCGACGATTTATTCGATCAACTACAAGGGGCCAATTTCTTTTCCAAAATCAACTTAAGATCCGGATATCACCAACTACGAGTGCTAGAGGAGGATGTTCCGAAGACGGCCTTCCGAACTCATTATGGGCACTACGAATTCGTAGTGATGCCATTCGGATTAACAAACGCACCCGCAATATTCATGGATTTAATGAATAGGGTGTGTCGTCCTTACTTGGATCAGTTCGTCATCGTCTTCATCGATGACATACTTATCTACTCTCGAAGTAAGGAGGAGTATACCCAACATCTGCGATTAGTCTTAGAAACCCTGCGCGCGGAGAAGCTTTATGCGAAGTTCTCGAAATGCGAATTTTGAATCCGACGAGTCGAATTCTTAGGACACGTGGTTAGCGAAGAGGGAATCCGAGTGGACCCATCCAAAATCAAAGCCATTGAGAGCTGGTCAGCACCGAAGACGCCTATAGAAATTCGTCAATTTCTAGGCCTCGCTGGATACTATCGCCGGTTCATTCAGAACTTCTCCCGCATTGCAAAGCCTCTTACAACGCTTACCCAGAAGGGCGTACCCTTTGACTGGGAAGAAAAGTAGGAGAGAGCGTTCCAAACGCTGAAACGAGCCTTGTGCACCGCACCAATACTATCCCTCCCCGAAGGGATAGAAGACTTCGTTGTCTATTGTGATGCATCGAACCAAGGTCTCGGATGTGTTCTGATGCAGCGAGGTAAGGTCATCGACTATGCCTCGAGACAGCTGAAGACACATGAGGTCAACTACACGACCCACGATCTTGAACTAGGAGCAGTTGTTTTTGCTTTGAAGATCTGGAGACACTACCTGTACGGTACGAAGAGCACAATCTTTACAGACCACAGGAGCCTGCAGCATATATTCGACCAGAAGGAGCTCAACATGAGACAACGACGTTGGGTCAAACTACCCAGTGACTACGAATGCGAAATTCGTTATCATCCCGGCAAGGCCAATGTAGTAGCTGACGCCCTAAGTCGGAAAGAATATTCTGGCCGTAGAGTCAAATCATTGACCATGACTATCCATTCACACTTATCCACACAAATACAGGCAGCTCAGCTCGACGCTTTGAAACCTGAAAATGTGAACAGTGAATCCCTTCGTGGGATGAATAAGAACTTGGAAGTCAAAGGTGGCGGATCCTATTATCTCATGGATCGGATCTGGACCCCGAAACTTGGTGGTTTCAGAGACTTGGTCATGAACGAGGCGCACAACACTTGTTATTCCGTCCACCCAGGTTCAGATAAGATGTATCTGGATCTTAAAAAGTTATACTGGTGGCCTAACATGAAAGCAGAGATTGCTACCTTCGTAAGTAAATGCCTTACTTGCGCAAAGGTCAAGGTCGAGTACCAGAAACCCTCAGGTCTTCTTCAACAGCCTGAGATCCCCGAATGGAAGTGGGAGCGGATCACTACGGATTTCATAACCAAGTTTCCCAAGACAACGGGTGGACTTGATACCATATGGGTCATCGTCGACAGATTGACCAAGTCCGCGCACTTCCTGCCTATCAAAGAGACAGACAAGATGGAGAAGCTTACAAGAACTTACATTAGAGAGATTGTACGACTGCACGGTGTTCCTATATCCATTATCTCGGATAGAGATAGTAGGTTCACTTCTAGGTTCTGGAAGTCGCTACAAAATTCCCTAGGAACTAGGTTGGATATGAGTACAGCCTACCATCCGCAGACAGACGGGCAAAGTGAGAGGACTATCCAAACCTTGGAGGACATGTTACGAGCCTGTGTGATTGACTTTGGGAAAGCATGGGATACTCATTTACCCCTTGTCGAATTTTCCTACAACAACAGTTAACACACAAGCATAAAGGCTGCTCCATTCGAGGCCCTCTACGGCCGCAAGTGCAGATCTCCTCTGTGTTGGGCTGAGGTGGGTGATGCCCAGTTAGCTAAGGGACGAGTTCCTGAAAGCACTCTCACAGGTCCGGAAATCATTCGGGAAACGACGGAGAAGATCGTTCAGATTCATGAACGATTGAAAGCCTCCAGAGACCGACAGAAAAGCTACGCTGATAAACGAAGGAAACCGTTGGAATTCCAGGTGGGCGACCGTGTTCTATTAAAGGTCTCACCCTGGAAGGGCTTAATACGCTTCGGAAAGCGTGGAAAGCTAAATCCAAGGTACATTGGGCCTTTCGAGATTCTTGCCAGAATCGGCCCTATAGCTTACAAACTTAACTTACCGAGCGAACTCAGTAACGTACATTCTACCTTCCATGTCTCGAACTTGAAAAAGTGTCTGTCCGACGAGACTCTTGTAATCCCACTCGACGAGATCGAGATCAACGAGAGCCTCAACTTCGTGGAAGAACCAGTAGAGATCATGGACCGGGAGGTCAAGCAAACGAAACAAAGCCGCATCCCGATAGTGAAGGTTCGCTGGAACGCCAAGCGAGGACCTGAATTCACTTGGGAGCGAGAGGATCAGATGAAACTAAAATATCCTCGTCATTTTACTTAGTTATCTGTAACTACTTATTTGCTTAAATTCTAATTTCGGGACGAAATTCCTTCTAAGGAGGGGATGATGTGACAACCCGAAATTTCTATTCTGTACAACATGTCAAGTCAATAGAAGTCAAAACATTTACTTCTAAATTTTCAGACTTTTTGGAATAAGTTTGAGTATTTTAGGATTAATACTTTAGGAGATATTAGGAGAGAGGATGCCCTAGGGTTTATTGTGCAACAATAAAGTCCCGACACATCAAAAGTCTAGAGTTTACGGCCTAAACTTGGTGTTTACGGCCGTAAACCCTAAGGGAAAGGGGTATATAAGTGGCACTTAGCCATTTTTAACACTTTTCCACTTTTTCAAGAACAAATATCAAACTCTCTCAAGTATCATCCAAGTTTTATTCAAGATCTTTAATCTAGTAAGTGTTTCTAGCCCTTTTGAGTTAGTATATCACTTAATCTAGTGTTTTAACACACTTCTATCCGAAAAATTAGTCCAAAAGGCTTGATCTTCAAGTTTCACCAAGAACACCAAGAACACCAAGAACACACACTAGTGTTCTTGGACTTTTGGCTCATTTCAAGCTTCTATATTGTAAGTACTTCTATCCTAGAGTATGTTTAAGCTTGCTACACATCTTTACATCAAGAAAACACAAGGAAACACCAAGATCAAAGGTGTTTACGGTCCAAGAACGCCTTGGACCGTAAACCCTTCTTAAGGGGCCAAAGTGACCCTAGTCCCTTCCTTAGCCTTGGAAACTAGTCTAGAATTATACCTTAATGTGTTTAGGACTTGAAAACATCAAAGTACCATCATCCATAGGGGTTTACGGCCGTAAACCCATAGGGAAATGGTCCTAGGGCCGTAAACTCCAAATAGGAGTGAAATGGTGCCCTAACTTCTTCCATAGACTTATACTTCAAGTGGAAACACTTCTAAGGACTTAGAAACCTTCAAAACAACAAATGATCAAAGGGGTGTGAGTTTACAGCCGTAAACTCATGGGTTTACGACCGTAAACTCATGTGGTTATGGTCAAGAAACCGTAAACTCATGAAAGGGGTTCCCTTGAACCCTAAACCCCATAGCTTGGTCCTACAATACTTAGATGCAATCCTTGGGACTTATAACACTTATATAAAGTGTTTAACTTGTCTTAGGATGTCTTAAATTTATAAATTAGTTGTTTAAAGACTAATTGAATACATATATGTGTATTTATATGTTAAATAGGATCATTGTGTGTGTACAAGTCTTCACTTGACACCTAGCAATCCTATCTCTTCAGTTCATCCAAACCACTCACTACAGGTGAGTTCATACCCCCTTAATTAACCTTTTAAATGTTTTTAAATGCTTTTATGGGGGGGATACAAGTTGAACAACTATAGTTATTATATCAATCACCTATGATTAATAACTACCAAACAAATGTTTTTCTTACTTTTCAAACTGTTGATCAAACTGTTTTACCTCAAACTACTTTACAAACGCTTTTACTTATCAAATAATTTTACTTAAACTCTTTTTAACTTATATTCTGTGTATCTATATAGATATAGTTATATAAGTAGGATTGAAAAGACTTAGGACTGCTAGCCTACCTTACTTCCTGTTCCTTGTTTGGTTGTGGACTTAGGGTATCAAGGTTAGTTGTCCGAAGGTCGTTTGAATCTTAGTTATATATTATGTATATGTATATGGATATGAAAGGTTATTTCTTTCATTCAGTTACATGCCCTTGGGTAGCAAGGGTATACAAACATGTTCATACATTGCTAGTAAGCTACCATAGGGGTAGTTTAGGAAGATACTATTACTAGAACAATGAAACATACAATGAGTCAGTTCATACATGAGTCAGTACATACTATGATGAGAAACAAACATAAAACAGAGTGATGAGAAACAAACATAAAACAGAGTGGTGAGAAACAAACAATAGACACTATGATGAGAAACAAACATACAGGCTAGACAGAGAAAGAACACACAATACAGCTAGCACACAAATCACATAACATTTACAATAATACATTTATGTGAGCCATTAAACAGGGCATGGCACTACCTGCCATGACTGTTTTTGTATCAGAATCTCCTTAATTGGGGAGCGTATGAGTTTGTGTATAGATCTATACTGGATTGACTATCCTACACCTTGCTGCTCGCTACAGTGGGACTTGCAAGTCTACGGGTGCCAAACGTCATTTTTACGGCATCTTACATTGTCGTTTTACTATTGAGTCGGTAGCAAGATACAGGCCGATCACATGTTACCTTAAAATTTTACGTTTGGCTAAAGGTAGTTAGTACAACAGTAGTTACTTAATACAGCACTACAGTACTATAACATTTTCCCTTACATTTTACTTTGTGTTATTCACACAATAAACAATGATGTAAAAACTATATTTTTGGTTAATGATAGTCGGATTTGCGAAAATACACACTTTTACAAGAGATACACACACAGACACTAGATGCCTTGGTAGAAGGCTACTTTTAGTAGGAAACATAGGGTTTTCGAGGAGAGTTCAAACAAATACAAAGTTTTTACAAACATATACAGTACATTTTACAAAACATCTTACAAATGCTTTCATACAAACACATACACTAACATACTTATGATCTCACCAGCTTTAAAGCTGATAAACTCTTTCAAAATAACTTGTATTCTCAGGTCACCAGTAGACAGGTACCGGAGCCAGGTTTTGAGAAGATGAAGCTCGTTCCAGACTCATCTTATATTTTTGATGTATATTGTTTTGGTGTCTTTAAAACTTGACAGAACACACTTGTATGAAATTATATTATTAATGCAATGGATGATGTTGTTGCTTGTTTACTACTTGCATTGTTGTGATACTGTACATGACGTCCTCCACCCCAGAACGTTTCCGCCGTTCATAGGTTTTGGGGGTGTGACAGATTGGTATCAGAGCATTGTTTATAGTGAATCGAGTGTATCAACCCATTAAAGATATACGAACTATAAACACAAGCGGGATTTAAAATACTCTGATGAAGAGTTTATACTTTAAATAATAAAATGTTTAATAAAGTATACATACCTGCATTCATACTAAAATCAGTGTCTCTAGGACAGAACGAAAGTATTACGATTGTTGGACAGCACAAGTAGACTTAGAGACATATGGTCAACCCTAGGAAGATGTAGCCTGATCAACTACGTTATCCGAGGAGTGATTAGCATGTGCCTAAGTGTGGTTGTGACGTTGCAACAAGTCTAAAAACTTACCAACACTACTACAATGAGAACAGTAGAACAGAACATTAAACTTAAAAATGCTATAGGAGTATTTTGTGTTACAATAATTACTTATTTGAGAACTAAAGGTCTTTATTAGTATATCAATGGTTGTTTAGTGGATACACTAAGGTTATAGGTGCTAGGATGTCATAGACTTAGAATCTGTGATCTTTGCCTTACTTCCTGTTCCTTGTTTGGTTGTGGGCTTAGGGTTAGGGTCACTTATTCGAAGGTCTATCCCGTCTGCGTTACATGTAACTAGTATGCTTTAAACAAGTATTGAAGCAACTAATAAATATCATCTTATAATTATCTACTTAGTTAGTCTAATTTAGTTATTTCTTATATCCCTTTTCTCGCGTAGATATCATGGCTGGATTCCATCCCCACGGAGACCCATACTATCCCAACCACGACAACGCAGGATGGCTGGAAGAAGAACCAGAAGATAATCACCCAATCCCTTTAGATGATTATGAAGCTGAAGGTTTTTCTGATGGTTCCGAATCGGAGCCAGAAGTCAACAACCAACCCCCAGCTGTTCAAAACCCTAACCCTCGTCCTGCATTCCAAGGACCCACACCCTTGTTGGCCACAAACTTGAATAGGTGGAGTCAGGAACAAGGTCAACCTTTTCCCTACAATGGAGACAGAAGTTTCTACAACCTTACGGAGGGAGGTACAGCTGATAGGGTCCTACCTATCATGGTTCGTAGGATTGCTCGGAACACCGAGCAGGGTCGAGCAGCTATCGACCGGGTAGTAGAAGTGGATGCCAATTTTGGTGTTAACACTGTCCGCATTCGCCAGCTGGAGTCCGCTCATGAAAGGGCTCAGGTTAGTAATGCAATGCTTCAGAGGGAACTTGCTGAAACCCGAGCCGAAGTCAGGGAACTTCGAACTCAGCAAGCAAGATCTGATAGGCGTGTGAGGGACATAGAGTGTCTCCTATCGGATTCAAGAACTCACTCTAGCAGTTCTCGTCGCCGTTAGAGTCTTATCGACTTCTCTTTTGGATATAACCTAGTTTATGTAAAAACTTTAGGCTAATTTCCTATCTTGTTCAACCTTAGACCGTTAGGTCAATTATTAGGTCGTAGTTCTGTCAAAATTTTCCAATCTTGGTTGATATAAGACCTACTTCTAGGTCATTTTTCCCGAACTTGTTACATCTGTAATCCCAGTGTCTTTGACAGATATCTAATCTAATGGAAATTATTATCCAAATGCTTTCATCTTCATTCAAGTATTCATTTAATTACGCTGTTGGGCTATGAAGAGTTAGTCCATGAGTCATTCTCATCATATTTCTATCAAATTCTTATCAATGTTTTCATCTTTCTAAACTTTCAGTTCAAAGATGCCTCCACGTAAATCAACAAGACGCAATCCTCCCGCACCAACTCCACCTACTCCTCAATTTGATACAGCAGCTCTAAATGCTGCTATAGCTGCGGCTGTGGCTACAGCCATGGCTGAATATCATTCCTCAAGTTCCACTGGAGGAGGTACTCCTGTTCCGACTATTCAGGTTGAAACCCCTATGCGCTCGAGAGAGTGCTCCTACAAAGACTTCACAAACTGCAAGCCATTGTCCTTTAGGGGAACTGGCGGAGTCATTGTACTCTCACAATGGTTCGAGAAGACAGAATCGGTCTTTGAAATCTGCTCGTGCCCGGAGAGAAGCAAGGTCAAGTTTGCCGCTTGCACCTTCAAATCAAAAGCCCTAACATGGTGGAATAGCCATGTTAAGTCACTATCTCTAGTGGTGGCAAATGATATGGGCTGGGGCACCATGAAAGACCTCATGATTGAGGAGTACTGCCCGAGAGGAGAGATCCAAAAGCTGGAGGAAGAACTTTGGCGACTAACCATGAAGGGCTCCGACATCGTCGCATATACCGCCAGGTTCTGTGAACTGGTGGCCCTCTGTCCCAACATGATTCATACAGAGGGAAAGAAGATCGAGAGATATATATGGGGGCTGGTGCCACCATACCAGCTAAATGTATTGTCATCACGCCCCACTACATTTGATAGTGCCAAGCGATTGGCACAGCAGCTAATTGACCACGGGGTCCGTACCCCGGCTGCAACAACCACCCTGGCCATCTCAGAAACCGCCAGAACTGCAGAGTCCAAGCGGAAATTCTGGGATGACAAGAAAAAGAAGAAGGCTGCCAAGAAACAACAGATCGTGGCAGTTCATAGTGCGACAACACCTGCCACTGCTGCTGCTCCATTAAAGCAGTATTCTGGAAGTTTGCCGCTATGCAACAAGTGCAACTACTACCATGTGGGAGCCTGCCGGGAAATGCAGTGTGTAAACTGCAACAGGAAGGGGCACACAGCCCGTTTCTGCAAATCTCCGGTGAGGCCAATCACCCAAGTCCCCGGCGCTGGAGTGGGCCAAGCTTGCTACAATTGTGGCGATGTGGGCCACTACAAAAGGAACTGCCCCAAGGCAGGGACTGCCGGTGGAGTAGGAAGAGTTCTGGCTATAGGCCATGAGGAGGCGGTTGCCGACCCCACAGTGGTCACTGGTACGTTTCTCCTCGACAACTCTTATGCTTGTATACTATTTGATAGTGGAGCGGAGAGGAGCTTCGTGAACCAAAAATTTGCTCATTTACTTAAGCAAAAATCACGAGCACTCAAAGAACCGTTCACAGTAGAAATGGCTAATGGGAAGACAGAGAGCACCAGCTGCATATTCATAGGGTGTACCTTAACCTCAGATAGCCATTCATTCTCGATCGATCTCATGCCGGTCTCAATTAAAAGTTTCGACGTCATCATCCGCATGGATTGGTTGAGTTTTCTTCATGCCGACATCATGTGTTACGAAAAGGCTGTCCGCCTTAATCTTTCGTCTGGCGAAACCCTAGTAGTATATGGCGACAAACCCGGCACAAACCTTCGTATTATCTCGAGCATTCAAGTTCAGAAATCCTTGCGAAAGGAATGTCGCGCATTCCTTGCTCATGTGGTCGATGTGAACCAAGAAGCGAAACCTATTCAGAACATTCCAGTAGTACGCGACTTTTTCTGACATCTTTCCAGAAGAGCTACCAGGATTACCTCCGCAACGACAAGTCGAGTTCAGAATCGACTTAGTCCCAGGGGCTACTCCCGTAGCCAAATCGCCTTATCGTCTAGCACCTGCAGAGATGCAAGAACTATCCTGTCAACTTAACGAGCTACTCAGCAAAGGCTTTATAAGACCGAGCTTCTCACCCTGGGGAGCTCTAGTCTTGTTCGTCAAGAAGAAAGACGGATCATTTCGTATGTGCATCGACTACAGGGAGCTCAACAAACTGACCGTCAAAAATCGTTATCCTTTGCCTCGGATCGACGATTTATTCGATCAACTACAAGGGGCGAATTTCTTTTCCAAAATCAACTTAAGATCCGGATATCACCAACTACGAGTGCTAGAGGAGGATGTTCCGAAGACGGCCTTCCGAACTCGTTATGGGCACTACGAATTCGTAGTGATGCCATTCGAATTAACAAACGCACCCGCAGTATTCATGGATTTAATGAATAGGGTGTGTCGTCCTTACTTGGATCAGTTCGTCATCGTCTTCATCGATGACATACTTATCTACTCTCGAAGTAAGGAGGAGCATACCCAACATCTGCGATTAGTCTTAGAAACCCTGCACGCGGAGAAGCTTTATGCGAAGTTCTCGAAATGCGAATTTTGGATCCGACGAGTCGAATTCTTAGGACACGTGGTTAGCGAAGAGGGAATCCACGTGGACCAATCCAAAATCAAAGCCATTGAGAGCTGGTCAGCACCGAAGACGCCTACAGAAATTCGTCAATTTCTAGGCCTCGCTGGCTACTATCGTCGGTTCATTCAGAACTTCTCCCGCATTGCAAAGCCTCTTACAACGCTTACCCAGAAGGGCGTACCCTTTGACTGGGAAGAAAAGCAGGAGAGAGCGTTCCAAACGCTGAAACGAGCCTTGTGCACCGCACCAATACTATCCCTCCCCGAAGGGATAGAAGACTTCGTTGTCTATTGCGATGCATCGAACCAAGGTCTCGGATATGTTCTGATGCAGCGAGGTAAGGTCATCGCCTATGCCTCGAGACAGCTGAAGACACATGAGGTCAACTACACGACCCACAATCTTGAACTAGGAGCAGTTGTTTTTGCTTTGAAGATCTGGAGACACTACCTGTACGGTACGAAGAGCACAATCTTTACAGACCACAAGAGTCTGCAGCATATATTCGACCAGAAGGAGCTCAACATGAGACAACGACGGTGGGTCGAACTACTCAGTGACTATGAATGCGAAATTCGTTATCATCCCGACAAGGCCAATGTAGTAGCTGACGCCCTATGTCGGAAAGAATATTATGGTCGTAGAGTCAAATCATTGACTACGACTATCCATTCACACTTATCCACACAAATACAGGCAGCTCAGCTCGACGCTTTGAAACCTGAAAATGTGAACAGTGAATCCCTTCGTGGGATGGATAAGAACTTGGAAGTCAAAGGTGGCGGATCCTATTATCTCATGGATCGGATCTGGACCCCGAAACTTGGTGGTTTCAGAGACTTGGTCATGAACGAGGCGCATAACACTCGTTATTCCGTCCACCCAGGTTCAGATAAGATGTATCTGGATCTTAAAAAGTTATACTGGTGGCCTAACATGAAAGCAGAGATTGCTACCTTCGTAAGTAAATGCCTTACTTGCACAAAGGTCAAGGTCGAGTACCAGAAACCCTCAGGTCTTCTTCAACAGCCTAAGATCCCCGAATGGAAGTGGGAGCGGATCACTATGGATTTCATAACCAAGTTGCCCAAGACAACGGGTGGACTTGATACCATATGGGTCATCGTCGATAGATTGACCAAGTCCGCGCACTTCCTGCCTATCAAAGAGACAGACAAGATGGAGAAGCTTACAAGAACTTACATTAGAGAGATTGTACGACTGCACGGTGTTCCTATATCCATTATCTCGGACAGAGATAGTAGGTTCACTTCTAGGTTCTGGAAGTCGCTACAAAATTCCCTAGGAACTAGGCTGGATATGAGTACAGCCTACCATCCGCAGACAGACGGGCAAAGTGAGAGGACTATCCAAACCTTGGAGGACATGTTACGAGCATGTGTGATTGACTTTGGGAAAGCATGGGATACTCATTTACCCCTTGTCGAATTTTCCTACAACAACAGTTATCACACAAGCATAAAGGCTGCTCCATTCGAGGCCCTCTACGGCCGCAAGTGCAGATCTCCTCTATGTTGGGCTGAGGTGGGTGATGCCCAGTTCGCTAAGGGACGAGTTCCTAAAAGCACTCTCACAGGTCCGGAAATCATTCGGGAAACGACGGAGAAGATCGTTCAGATTCGTGAACGATTGAAAGCCTCCAGAGACCGACAGAAAAGCTACGCTGATAAACAAAGGAAACCGTTGGAATTCCAGGTGGGCGACCGTGTTCTATTAAAGGTCTCACCCTGGAAGGGCTTAATACGCTTCGGAAAGCGTGGAAAGCTAAATCCAAGGTACATTGGGCCTTTCGAGATTCTTGCCAGAATCGGCCCTGTAGCTTACAAACTTAACTTACCGAGCGAACTCAGTAACGTACATTCTACCTTCCACGTCTTGAACTTGAAAAAGTGTCTGTCCGACGAGACTCTTGTAATCCCACTCGACGAGATCGAGATCAACGAGAGCCTCAACTTCGTGGAAGAACCAGTAGAGATCATGGACCGGGAGGTCAAGCAAACGAAACAAAGCCGCATCCCGATAGTGAAGGTTCGCTGGAACGCCAAGCGAGGACCTGAATTCACTTGGGAGCGAGAGGATCAGATGAAACTGAAATATCCTCGTCTTTTTACTTAGTTATCTGTAACTACTTATTTGCTTAAATTCTAATTTCGGGACGAAATTCCTTCTAAGGAGGGGATGATGTGACAACCTGAAATTTCTATTCTGTACAACATGTCAAGTCAATAGAAGTCAAAACAGTTACTGTTAAATTTTCAGACTTTTTGGAATAAGTTTGAGTTAGTATATCACTTAATCTAGTGTTTTAACACACTTCTATTCGAAAAATTAGTCCAAAAGGCTTGATCTTCAAGTTTCACCAAGAACACCAAGAACACACACTAGTGTTCTTGGACTTTTGGCTCATTTCAAGCTTCTATATTGTAAGTACTTCTATCCTAGAGTATGTTTAAGCTTGCTACACATCTTTACATCAAGAAAACACAAGGAAACACCAAGATCAAAGGTGTTTACGGTCCAAGAACGCCTTGGACCGTAAACCCTTCTTAAGGGGCCAAAGTGACCCTAGTCCCTTCCTTAGCCTTGGAAACTAGTCTAGAATTATACCTTAATGTGTTTAGGACTTGAAAACATCAAAATACCATCATCCATAGGGGTTTACGGCCGTAAACCCAAAGGGAAATGGTCCTAGGGCCGTAAACTCCAAATAGGAGTGAAATGGTGCCCTAACTTCTTCCATAGACTTATACTTCAAGTGGAAACACTTCTAAGGACTTAGAAACCTTCAAAACAACAAATGATCAAAGGGGTGTGAGTTTACGGCCGTAAACTCATGGGTTTACGACCGTAAACTCATGTGGTTATGGTCAAGAAACCGTAAACTCATGAAAGGGGTTCCCTTGAACCCTAAACCCCATAGCTTGGTCCTACAATACTTAGATGCAATCCTTGGGACTTATAACACTTATATAAAGTGTTTAACTTGTCTTAGGATGTCTTAAATTTATAAATTAGTTGTTTAAAGACTAATTGAATACATATATGTGTATTTATATGTTAAATAGGATCATTGTGTGTGTACAAGTCTTCACTTGACACCTAGCAATCCTATCTCTTCAGTTCATCCAAACCACTCACTACAGGTGAGTTCATACCCCCTTAATTAACCTTTTAAATGTTTTTAAATGCTTTTATGGGGGGGATACAAGTTGAACAACTATAGTTATTATATCAATCACCTATGATTAATAACTACCAAACAAATGTTTTTCTTACTTTTCAAACTGTTGATCAAACTGTTTTACCTCAAACTACTTTACAAACGCTTTTACTTATCAAATAATTTTACTTAAACTCTTTTTAACTTATATTCTGTGTATCTATATAGATATAGTTATATAAGTAGGATTGAAAAGACTTAGGACTGCTAGCCTACCTTACTTCCTGTTCCTTGTTTGGTTGTGGACTTAGGGTATCAAGGTTAGTTGTCCGAAGGTCGTTTGAATCTTAGTTATATATTATGTATATGTATATGGATATGAAAGGTTATTTCTTTCATTCAGTTACATGCCCTTGGGTAGCAAGGGTATACAAACATGTTCATACATTGCTAGTAAGCTACCATAGGGGTAGTTTAGGAAGATACTATTACTAGAACAATGAAACATACAATGAGTCAGTTCATACATGAGTCAGTACATACTATGATGAGAAACAAACATAAAACAGAGTGATGAGAAACAAACATAAAACAGAGTGATGAGAAACAAACAATAGACACTATGATGAGAAACAAACATACAGGCTAGACAGAGAAAGAACACACAATACAGCTAGCACACAAATCACATAACATTTACAATAATACATTTATGTGAGCCATTAAACAGGGCATGGCACTACCTGCCATGACTGTTTTTGTATCAGAATCTCCTTAATTGGGGAGCGTATGAGTTTGTGTATAGATCTATACTGGATTGACTATCCTACACCTTGCTGCTCGCTACAGTGGGACTTGCAAGTCTACGGGTGCCAAACGTCATTTTTACGGCATCTTACATTGTCGTTTTACTATTGAGTCGGTAGCAAGATACAGGCCGATCACATGTTACCTTAAAATTTTACGTTTGGCTTAAGGTAGTTAGTACAGCAGTAGTTACTTAATACAGCACTACAGTACTATAACATTTTCCCTTACATTTTACTTTGTGTTATTCACACAATAAACAATGATGTAAAAACTATATTTTTGGTTAATGATAGTCGGATTTGCGAAAATACACACTTTTACAAGAGATACACACACAGACACTAGATGCCTTGGTAGAAGGCTACTTTTAGTAGGAAACATAGGGTTTTCGAGGAGAGTTCAAACAAATACAAAGTTTTTACAAACATATACAGTACATTTTACAAAACATCTTACAAATGCTTTCATACAAACACATACACTAACATACTTATGATCTCACCAGCTTTAAAGCTGATAAACTCTTTCAAAATAACTTGTATTCTCAGGTCACCAGTAGAGAGGTACCGGAGCCAGGTTTTGAGAAGATGAAGCTCGTTCCAGACTCATCTTATATTTTTGATGTATATTGTTTTGGTGTCTTTAAAACTTGACAGAACACACTTGTATGAAATTATATTATTAATGCAATGGATGATGTTGTTGCTTGTTTACTACTTGCATTGTTGTGATACTGTACATGACGTCCTCCACCCCAGAACGTTTCCGCCGTTCATAGGTTTTGGGGGTGTGACATATAACACTTGTCAAATGTAAGAGTAAAAGTGTCCTACTCTTGTACATTTGAAGTTGGTAAGTTGTGATGTTTTGGATTAAACAAAGACCAACTAAGGCCAATTGTGTGAAGTGTTTGTCTTGATAAAGAATCCGCACTATCTCTTGAATATTTGGCAAGATAGTCTTATATGTCAAGAGCACAGTGGGAGTCTTAAAGATCCTAAAACGAATTTCAAGAACTAATCAAGAATAAAACCTGAGGTTCTTCACTAGCACACGACTTGAGGTTTATAACCTATCATGTTGACATATTCTGTGCCCATTCCAGTTAAAGTTGGCTTTGCATAGGAGTTCTGAAAGTTCTCAATTGGTTGCATAACAACTTGGAAGCAATGGCAGGCCCTGTACTGCTAGGTGGCAAGAAGTTAAGATTGCATAAGTTCAGTCCATATGAGTTTGGATTTGTCATTATCCTTGTCTTGTGACTATGGTTTTGACGATTCACATGGATAAGAACACATACACCATAAAATCTAAGGGTCATAAGGTTTCTCTCCGGTTCATGAAAATGATGGTGAGGAAACACTTCCACCAAGTAGATTTGAAGCAGATGGCAAAAGGTCTAAACAATTGAGACTATGATTACGGCATCCCTTTTCATAGTTCTGAAATTGTTTAGACACACATGCATGCTATCTAAGGAAAGGTGTATGATTTTGATAAAGTTTTATCAAAGCATCTCGTATCAGAAATCTGAACTTTGGTAAGGAAGTCAATAAAGTATTGATTTCTAGAAGTCCAGCTGATTTCTGAGTACATGTCAAAGCTAGTGGGAGCATAAGTTTTATGCTAATAATCATCATGTTAGTGGGAGCATGATAATTGTTGTTAGTGTTGCAAGTTAGCAATGTTAATTATAGAAAACAAAAGTTTCAAGTCGTGAGGCTGCAGAGATTGAAAAAGTTGTTTTGCTATAATTAAGGGAGAGGATATACTTCATTTCAGTTCTAAAGGCTTAGATTGAGACCTTAATCATCTTTAGTCAAGAATATATATATATATATGAATTTCATGTTGGATTGGTTCAACTTAAGGAAATTCTATATATTGCGTTCTCAAAATTCGATTATGATTACGGCATCCCTCTTCATGGTCAAATTTTGAAAACATGGCAAATAAAAATATTGTAGCAAAAGACTGGTCTAGAATCATGTCTTTATGTGAGACATCATGAATCGTGTACCATTTGCTTTGGGTACAGGATCGATTGCATGTGCTATAATATTTGTCATTTCTAAATTTTTCCAAATGCCCAGAGGTATTAAGAAGGGAAAAGGTCTAGAATTGGATATGACTAAAATGATTAAGCAATTGTCGAGGACAATCTGAGGTTTACCAAAGATTGGTTGCTCAGGGACAGTTGGAAGTATAGTGCTAATTTTGGAAGGACCATATTGACATATTCTGAAAAGAGGCATCTCTTATTCAGAAATGATAGTCAAAATGAGAATATGGAGTTGTCTCCATAGGTGGAAGTTATCTGTGTAAGATTAGAAAACTTAATGCAAGAAGCATGTCCAAAGCAATGTACTTTGAATAAGAGACTTAGTTTCCATGGAGTTGATCTCCATTGGAATACCTTATAATGACTGTTGACAAGTCTTTGTGACTTTGTACATATTCATTACAGGAGGGTCAGTGCATATAAGTTTAAAATCTAAACAGATTTCGATAAATGATAGGAATTTGAAATTCTCATATTTTTCGATAAGGATTTGGGAGTGTGAAATTAGAATCATTGAAATTATGTTCAATTGGTTTATTTCACAAAGTAAGGATCATAGACAAACATAGAGTGCATACTTGGTGTATGGCAAAGCTATTGTTTAAGAAAAACATAGTGTACATGCTTGGAGCATGGGACAACTAGTGTTTTTAATTCAAGTATAAAGTTGATAAAACCGAAACAATGAATAATGAGTAATCAATATGGTGATAAATAAAAGTGTTTATTTATATTCATAGGGTTTGATACCATATTTGATTCATTTATTCTTGTGTTTCACTTTGCATGTTTTGACTTCCAGAATAACTAAGTCGCTCTTCCTGAATGATTAAGTTATTCAAACCATCCACAGTCGGTCATATGTTGGAAGTAGATATGAATCAAGACTTTCATGGGTTGGTTTGTAGAGGTCCAAGTTGGTGGACAAAGTGGTGCTACAACACTCATGAGTGCTCATAAGTTCTGAGTATTGGATTCAACCCGCGCTCATTTGAATCACTTCATGGATTTTATCACGAGTGATCATGAGAGGATAATATCTTATATTCTTCAAACCTAGATATATGAGGTGTTTCTATGAGTTGGTTGTACATTGATTGCACGAAAACGCATTCGGTAACTCGATGTTATAAAACGTGCCTTTGTGTATGATTCAACAAGTAGTAGAACAAACCATATGAGTCGAAGTTTATCCATTCCTTTTACCTTCAGGATAAAAGCGATATCTGTGGGCCCCTCGATGATTTAAAGATGATACATGTGAGTGCTTGGCCAAGCCAGGACTGATTTGATTTGTTCAATCAGTCAGTCATCATGAATCGGAAATCAGGAAACAACAAATGGACAGAGAGAATGATTGATAATCCATGTCTCAGTCCATATGATATCTAGAATGGAGGAATATATGATCCCTTATCTAATGGACAAGTCATTGACAAAGGTCAGAGTTCATCGACAAGGTCAGAGTTCGACAGAAGCTTTTGAGAGCTACGATTGCTGATCGGTTCCTAAAGTCATACGCAATAATAGTTTTAGACTTATCCAAGTGGGAGACTGTTGGATTAATGTCTAAGTCCATAACTATAATTGGTAAGACTTGACCCGACCCGGCATGGTCCATTTGGGTTGCATGGCATCATGCATTTGGATAGACTATAATGAGAGAAATAACACTTAAGGTTGGTTAATATATTATAAGTTCTAATATATTAATAAGGTTATTTAATTAGTATTGATCAAGAATTAATTTGGAATTAATTAAGTGATCAAAAGGAGACTAATTAAATATATGGGTTGATTGTGTAAATCATTCATTCTTATATATGTGGGCTTGTGATCCAAGATTTCTTATGTTGGACTAAGTCCATGGGGTGACCCATGGATACTCCACGGAGGTTAAAATCCATGGAGCATAAGGAATGGGTAAAGTTATGAGTTACATGGTGTAACCCTAATAGCCACCATATAAAAGAATCCCATGGCTCAAGAAATCGTGCACTAATGTGTGAATATGAGGGCTAGACGATTTCAAGGAGTGTTCCATTTCTCTCAAGTCATTCCATGTGCATTTGGTGTTGTGTGAACCATTTGAGGTGTCACACTTGGGGCACTAGGCACTCAAGCTTCATGGAGACAAGCTACATCAAACAAAGGTATGTATTCTATCCATTTGATTACCCAAGTATCAAGTATTGTATGCTAGATAGGGTAATACCTTGGAAAGTTCATAATTGCATGTATAATAGAGAAAACATAGATCCAAGGTATATAGGGTTGCATGTACACTTAGGAGTGTTAGAATGCGCAAAACCCATCACTAACTGCCCACGTCCTAGGAACCTGCATTCTCCAGATCCTCCGCAAGACGGATCTTGGCCTCCCAAACAGCCACTGCAGCGCTGAACTTCGCATCGGAGATCACCTCCTCCATCTTGAGCAAGTGCTCCTCCTCTTTTTCAGCTTTTTCCTTGCTGAGCAGCTCCACTCTCCTCAATAGATCCTCGTTGGTCGCTTTCCACATTCTCTCATGTCCCTGAAGGGCCTATTCAGCTCTCTCCGATCGGATCCTTAGATCAGTGGAACCGTGATCAGAGATCTAAAACAAAGACATAGTGGGTCAGTAAAAAGTAGAATATGGGTCGACAATAAAACCAACACTTATATAGCTTGGGTGAAAGAGACCAACTTCTGGAGCGCATCCTCAACTCCAAGGCTCTCCAAGGATAGACCTGCAAACTCTTCTCCTTTTTCACAGTTAGCTGATCCCTGGACATGGCTGTGTCAAGGTTAGCAAGTGTGAAGCGAGCACTGGAATGGGTGATCTTGGATCCTACACATAACAAAAAAAATATTAAGATCCTTCATCGCAAGAAAAAATAATCAGGGATCCTTACCTGTCGACATGAGTTCAGTGCCAGAAAAGCTTTCTTGCAAAGTGGTATGTTCAAATCGAAAGGATCTCTCAGCTTTAGACAAGTCCAAGAACTTCTCAATCTTCTCCTCCGAATCTTGAGCGACGGGGACAAGCTCTTCGAAATTAAAAGATGCAAAAAAGAAAACACAATAAGAAGAAGTGAATTCCAAGATCCTTATATTAGTATAAAATAACCCTACCATTCTTAACCCAAGCATCCGGCAGGAGATCCCCACCAAGAACAAAGTCACGTCTCACTAAAAGGTATTTTTCTTTCCAAGCTCTATCATTATGTTTGGTTTTCAAGACAAGAGGAGATTTGAGGGTTTTGAATTTGAGAAGAAAGTGAGAATTCCTGAAGGTCGTAAGATCATACATACATGCCAGTTCAGGAAGACCTATATCAAGGTCTTTTGACTGGTTCACTTGGTCGATCCAAAATAGGATCCTCCAAATGATAGGCATGGCCTGATTATATGAGATCCCAATCACTTTAAAGAACTCAGAGACAATTCCAGGAAAAGGGTATTTCAACCCCAGGGAGAAGGGATATTCGGGGAAGCATACCCAGGAAGGAGAAATAAAGTATGGTTGGATGAGAGGATCAAAGGGCCTAAAAACGACTTCAGGAAGGAATGCTCCACTGAGTCTTAAAGAATCAATGTCATCATCGCCGAAGGAACAGGTCTCCTCGTAGGAAAGAATTCCTTGGTCAATGAAGTCATCTTCGGGAAGAGCTAGGATGTTTTTGCAAGGAACGACCATTTTTCTACCCATGATAGAAGAAGTAAAAACGTATAAGAAAAAGAGAAAATTACCTTCTGATAAATCACCGGTAATCGAGAGATAGCAAGGAAGAGTAAAGAAAACTGTGAGACAAATCATCTCTATTTATACTAAAACAACAGTTGATTTGACCGCTTGATAACGGATAGTAATCCATCCGTTAGAATTTGAATTATCCTAGTCGTTAAGGGTTAAATTCAAAAATTACCATTATCTCTTTTTTCTTTTCTTTAAAGTTATCCCTTCAATATTCTCGTCACTAACTCATTTATTTTTCAGGAATAACTTGGGGGTAATTGTTAGGGCTAGGATCCCGGAGCTACTTCAAGATCCTCATGTCTAAGGATCCTCAAAGGCTCAGGATCCTCGAACCTCAGGATCCTGAATATACTCCAGGATCCTAACTAAATATTTGCTTTATATTGAACATCACAGCCTCTCATACACTTTTATCTATTTTAGTTCAATTATTTTTTGACCAAAACAATATATATATATATATATATATATATATATATATATATATATATATATATATATATATATATATATATATATATATATATATATATATATATATATATATATATATAGAGAGAGAGAGAGAGAGAACACGGATCAAGTAAGAACTCAAAAAATGATAGGAACCGCGAGGACAAATCTCGAACGTTTATTCATTAAATTGGATGGTTTAGATGTAATGTGAAAAAATGTTCAATCTTTATAAATATGAGGGGGATTTATGTAAGTATTAAAAAGTGTGGGGTGATTAAATAAAGACTAAACTGCACAAATGGTCCCTATGGTTTGCTCAAAATTGCCACTTTGGTACAAAAATGTTTGGACTAGCACCAGAGGTCCAAAGTTTTCATTTTGTTGCTTGTTTGGTCAAATCTGTTTTGATTTTTTTTCAAAATGACGAATTTACCCCTGTTAATATGATTTTCTTTTTCTTATTTTTTTTCTGATTTTCAGATTTTAAAAAATATAAAATAAAAATAAAAATGAAATAAATCTCTCTCTCTCTCTTATTTATTTTTCTGATTTTCAGATTTAAAAAAAATAAAAATAAAAATAAAAATAAATCTCTCTCTCTCTCTCTCTCTCTCTCTTTCTCTCTCTCTTATGTATTTGAGTGTGTGTTTAGCGTGTGAAAAATATTCCAGCACAATGCTCTTGAACTTGGAACCCAACTTCAATCTCTCACCCACCAGAGCAGTCACTGGAGCCGGAGGAGACGAGGTCAGACCAAGATCCAGGTTCTCGATGAACACCTGAAAGAAGAAGGATCGTCATCGCCACCACCGTCAACCACAACCGCCTTCAACCCTACCTTCAGCCCCACCACCAAACTCCGACACCACCAACCTCCGGCATGGAAATCCTTATCTGAAGACGAAGGGCTCTCTCTCTCCCCCTTCCTCCCTCCCTCGTTAAAGCTTGGTGAACAAACCTGGGTAACGGAGAAGACACAGAGCGGCGACCTAGGGTTTCAGACGCGTCAAGTTTCTCGTTTATCTACTGCATCTATCGCACTAGCATTATGCTTGTCTAATGGTAGTTGTAATTTCTAGTGGGTGGAGGAGGGGATCTTGATCGAACCTTTCATCCCCAAATCAAAAATCCGACTATTATTTCTAACCTTGAAGATGAAGATAATTGTGATTTATTCCATATTTTGGGGTTTCTCCTCCTGCCTCCATGTGGGAAAATTCTGACATCATTCTTCTGAAATTTCATAGGGTAGGAGACATTAGGGTTCAAAACCCATGATGGATTCCGATGATGAAACTAATCTTTCAGAAGATGAAACTGTTGTGTTCTTTGATTCCAAAGAACAAAAAATGGATGCAGGTGGATTTGTCATCGCTGAGTTGAATCAGATGTAGATTCCCCTCTATCTCCGACTGTATAAACGATGGTGATGGTGGTGGAGTGGGGAGGCGCTGAATGTTACCGGATTTTTATGTGTAGGGGTTTCCGGCGAGAGGAGGGATGAGAGGAACATATTTCTGATTGGAGGCCAAATTTCTTTTGGCTATGGAGGTGGAAGACGAATTGAGAAAGAGAGAGAGAAAGGGTTTTGTCTTTTTTAATTTCTTTTTAATTTTGAGAGAGAGAGAGAGAGGGTTTTGTCTTTTCTAATTTCTTTTTAATTTTTCTTTTACTAAGAAAAATATCTAAATAAATAAATAAAAATGAAAAAACAAAAAGCAAAGGCAAAATCGTCATTATAAAAAAGTTCAAAGCAAATTGGACCAAACTCGCAACAAAATAAAAAGTTTAGACTTCTGGTGCTGGTCCAAACCTTTTTGGACCAAAATAGCAATTTTCAGCTAAAACAGGGATACCATTTATGCAGATTTGTCTTAAATAAAAGTTGAAGGTCAATAGGTAAATTGAATTGAAATTGAGCGTATCCTCCTCCAGCAAATCATCAGACGCCCCAAAATCCCCCCACAATCAAAACACGTGTCAGCACTATATTTACTGGTTTTTTCTTTTTTTTTTTTTTCAAATTCGTTTTTATGTAATAAATTTTTTTCTTTGAAAAAAGATCTTGCAACAACTAAAAATCTTGAAATTTAATTCTCTATAAAATAAGCACAATCATGAAAAATTGAAAAAAAAATATTTTTTTTATTTTTTATATTTATAAAAAAACCCAGAAAAAAAATTCTCCAAAAATTATAAAAATTTAAGGAATTCTTCTACTCACTATTCTAATGACTTTGTAAAAAGAATTTTTAAAAAATAAATTGTTTTAAATACCAAAACTGATTTTAAAAGATTAAAAGTTTTTAAAAAAATGTTGAACATAATATGATGTAAATAGAGATGATTCAAAATATTTATGATTCAGTATGTTTATGATCTAAAAATATTTTGATTCAAATATTTAATGATCCTTAATTATTATATTTTTTATGATTCAATATTAAATGATTCAAAAATTATAATGATCCAAATATTGTATTGAACAAAAACTTTATTTAATTCAATATATTATGATCCAAATTAAAATGATCCAAAAATATATGATGTATAATTTCGTTATGATTTAAAATATTATGATTCAAAATTTTATGATCCAAAAATAATATGATTAAAAAAAAGTATGAATGGAAAATATTATGATCCTTAATATTCTTCTTATTTAAAATTTTATAATTGATAAACACTAAAACTCAAACCAATATTTAGTTTAAAAAATCAAAAAAAAAAAAAAACAAAAAAAACCCTACTATCTTTAAGTATCTAGTAAATATATTA